>NC_079202.1:49627899-49920430 GCF_026745355.1 Beta vulgaris subsp. vulgaris
AATAGAAGTCTAATTGTTTTAGAATGAATTATTGTGTTGTTCATGAGTTTTTTCAAGGCTAAATAGAGTTTACTTGAGCAGAGTTTGACCTAGATTTCGCTGAGCGAGCTTGCATAGCTCTTGAAGTGAGTGGGTTCATTTTTCATTAGCTTTGTGTCGTAACTCATTGTCATCTCGTGTTTCAATGTCACTGACTTGCCTAAGCTTGCATATTGGTAGCGTGTCAAGTAACGTGAGCTCTTCGGATGCATTGTCTCGAATCCTGTCTTTAGTCTTCTTGTGAATGATTCACCATGAGCATGACTGGTGTAAGAAACCTCATCATTTATGTGTATTTGTTTGTGGAGTGGGGAGTATCCTATAGCATATTGGTTGGTTTTGAGTTTTTACACAGCCACTACTGAATTTTGTTAGCTTTGAGCAATGCTCCGCTCATTGTGGATTATTCCTTTTTCTTGTTTAAAATAAACCTTGATAGCTTGTGTGTTTATTTCTATTTTTTAGGAAGGTAAATGAACGCCAAAGAGCAATTCTTGAGGAGTTTGAGGAGGAGGAAATCACTCGTGAAGAAGAATCTTCTGAAGCTAGTTGGTGAGCAAAGCAAAAAAATTTGCTCTCTGATATCACTTTGAGCTTTTCTCCTTAATGCTTTTATGGTACTTTACTGGAGCTCTTACTTCAGCTATACACTGATAGCAAAAAAAGGTTGCATGAAAATGGGCTACTGGTAGGCTCTCCTTGTCAATATTTACTAAAATATCGTTAGGTTTTTTGCTGCTTTACCATGTTCTGAAACATAAACCTCATGCACTCTTATACTGAAATAAGGGTCAATTCGGGAAATCCTCTCATCATTACAGCCTTTACAGGGGTAGAGTAAGGTGCCTTATTTCATGACATTGGGGTATTCCTGGTGCTAGTGTTGCTTCATCACATTATGCTTCGTCACTGGAGAAAGTACTAGCTAAGGAAACCTGGTCCTTGTACTCGGTACTTGACTGTAGATTATGATGTAGGCTGTCTATGAATGATTACTTTGGACGTGCAACACTGAACTCAACTTGTTAATGTACAGCAATGATCATTATAGTATTTGTGGCTTGTAGAATTGCGCTCTGATACCTTTGTGTCAAGTAGCCTCATTAATTTTCACTTGTTAAGGAGGTAGGTAGGGTTGGGGGCACTACAAAAATTCCGAGGCATTCATTTGTACACAACACACCAACACTGATAAAACATTATTCTCATGATCAATCTTTCTTATTCTCACATCATTCGAGTTCTCTTGCTAACCCTCCTATCTCACACCTAAGCACAAGGCATTCCATTTGTCCTTGCCTTCTGATGAGACCAAGAAGTTGTTAAGTGAACCATTTGTGTAACTAGCATCGAATAATCGGCACATGTTAGTTCCTTTGGGTTCCTGAAAAGATACTTTTGAGGATAGAGAATAAATAACACAGCCTTAAGATAATCGTAAGGGGGTTATTAGTAGCAAATTTCTTATTTTTCCAAGGCAAAATCAGCTGCCTTCACTATGCACATCTTAACATAAAGGCTCCTTCTCCCTCCTTTCTTTCTCTTTTTGTGTCTCTCACCTTTGTTTTTTGTCCTCCCCTTTCTGTTACATGGGAGTAACCCCAAAATTATCTTCTAATTCACTAAGTGTTGTATCAGGCAGAATATATCCGATATGTTTAGCTTTCGGCTTTCCTAGTGCCCTTTTGTTATATTATATTAATGTTACAAATGCATAACAGGCTTCATCAGCAGCTATCTACTGGTTGAACTTTCAGGTGGCAACAAATTTTTGATCTCGGAAGTAGGCCTAAATTTATGCTCGAGCTGTCTCTGCTCCTGCTGATTCTGCTCTTCATGAAGAAAATCATGCTTTGAGGCTATGTCGGCAATCCTCGCCATATGTTGGCTCATTGTTTTCACTTTTCATTCAAGATTACCAGTTGGAGGGATTCCCAATTTTCGGTTGCTGAGCCGTCTGCCATTATTCTTCTGCTATGACAGGAAATTCTTCCTGATGCTAACCGCTTTGCAAATAAAAATGTTGTATAGAAATTTTGACAATCTATTACATGATAAAATAGATCATATTTTCTATACTTGTAGTTGCTCTTCACTGCCCTTCTGGCTCTTAGCCGGAGGCCGGAGCTCTTGTAAACTATTCTTTTAATCATGTAACGACACCATTGTACAGTGGTATTCAGTGTCCAAGCAACTAGTCAAATGTGAACCCATGGAAATATTCGTTATAGAAGGCCACTAATATCAATTTCGTCAGGAATAGATTTATTTTTGTTTAATTCAGCATTTCATATAAAAGTTAGCCCTCTACAATTGATGGAACTCGTGTTCTGAGGTTCCGTTTGGTAGGGTGTAAAACGTTTTTTCGAAAAACTGTTTTCCTCTATTTTTAGTTTTACATTGTTTGGTTGGCAAAAGAGTGTAAAATCATTTTTCCTTAGGGTAAAATTACTTTCCCAATGATGGAAAACCATTTTCCTTTCAAAATGAAGGGAAAAGTGTTTTTCTTATCTCTCTTGTACACGCTTCTCACTACCTCTATACTTTCTTTTTCATTTTCCTTTCCTTTCCTTTCATCATTTTTCTTACATGAAACCAAACAATGGAAATTAATTTTGGACTTGTGTTTTTCATTGTAAATTGTTTTTCATGAAAATCATTTTACATTAAAAATGTTTTACGCCCTACCAAACGGAGCTTGAGTGTCGCTTGTGTAAATTTTTTGTTGTATCATTGTTCTCATTTCTTTTGTCATACGTTTAGAAGTTTATTTAACACTATTTTTTGGATAACAATGATGGAGGAAAAGAAAATAGAAGTGGAGGAAAGGTAGATGAGAGGAAGGGGAGGGGATGGTGTTTTTTTTTTCCTATCAAATCTTTCCAATATTGTGAGGATTTTGCTTGTTAATAGGGAAGGAAAATGAACATTTTCAATTCCCTTTCCCCTAACCCTGTATTATATCTATACAAGGAATATATATCGCGTAGTGTATGTATTCGTCTTTTCCTTCCAACTTATTTTCATTTCAATTCAGTTCAGTTTAATTCAGTTATAACCATTTTGCTAAATATTATTATTATGTTGGTCTAATTTATTTTACTAATTATTGTTATTATTATTATTTATTGTTATATCATCATTTTTAAGTATTATTATTATTATTATTATTATTATTATTATTATTATTATATATTATTTTGTTTATTATAACTTTACTCATTATTATTACTATTATTATTAGAAGGAACATGGTTTAGGTCAAAAGCACAAATAAACCCATGTTTTTTTAGCCCATAAACCAATCAAATTGCGTCAAAACGGTTTATGATGCAATTTTGCGTGGTCCGACCCAATCATTATTTTTATTACTATATATTATTATATTATTAAATCTAATTATTAAAATAGTAACATTAATTTACATTATATATTATTATTATTATTATATAATCATCATCAAGTATTAATATATTAATACAAATAATATAAAATAATAATTATTAATTGTCATTATTATCATTAATTATTATTATTATCAATTTATGATTATTAATATTATTTATTCATAACTATCATTTCAAAATATCCAAAATACTATTATTATTATTCATTATTATTATTATTACTTATCATTATAATTATTATTTAATATTCATATTATTATTGTTTAAATATTATTTATATATTTATTACATTCAGTTTAATTCAATTCAATTTAATTCAATTCAATTCAGTTGAGTTCAGTTCAGTTCGGTTTAGCTCAGTTTAGTTCATTTCGGTTCAGCAGTTTTATGTCGAAGAAAACATGTCCTTAATGGTAAATTTAGTATTGTGAACAAACCCTTTCTTATGATTTATCTTCCTTTTCTCTATAAGGCAAATACCTCCCTATATTTATAGCGTTGTACAATTAGCCTAACAAACGCATTGAATACCATTTCTCTACATGATGTGCTTCACACTACTACAAATCTACAATAATTAGCAATTTAGCATATCCTTACAAGTTACACCACATTAAGGATCAACTTTCAGTGGACAAAAACATAACAAAACTAAACTAAACAAAACATGACCCAACAAAAACAAAATACCATTACCACCCCTCCTACTTCCAACTCCATAGGCCTCTCCCTCAAATCCAAATTCCTATTCACCGTCCGTTCAATCATCTTCAACCTCTCCTGCCACCCTGACGGCACCGTCAACCGCCGCCTCCTAAACCTCGCCGACATCCACGCACCTCCATCTTCCACCCCCATTAACGGCGTAATCTCCTCCGATCACACCCTTGATCCCTCCCGCAACCTCTGGTTTCGCCTTTTCCTTCCCGCCAACTTTCCCGCTACCACCTCTCTTCCCCTCATCATCTACTTCCATGGCGGCGGCTTCGTTTCCTTCTCTCCGGCCACCGTGCCGTTCAACACCCTTTGCCGGAAAGTCGCCGGAGACCTCGCCGCCGCCGTGATCTCCGTCAACTACCGCCTCTCGCCGGAGCACCGGTTTCCGGCGCCGTACGACGACGGTTTTGATATCTTGAAGTACCTCGATGACGGTTGTTTGCTGGCGAATGTTGATCTTGGCAGGTGTTTCATCGCCGGAGATAGCGCCGGCGGGAATGTGGCCCATCATTTAGCCGTTAAGGCGAGCGGGACCCATTTTAAAGCGGTTAGGATCCGTGGGTTGATCGCGATCCAACCGTTTTTTGGCGGGGAGGAGAGGATGGAGTCGGAGCTCCGATTGGGAAATGGGCCTCTTTTGACTTTGGACAAGACTGATTTTTACTGGAAGGCGTTTTTACCCAACGGATCGAATCGGGATCATCCCGGGTCAAATGTGTTTGGGCCAGGATCGGAGAGTGTTTCGGGTTTGGATCTGTATCCGCCGACACTTTTGGTGGTTGGCGGGTTGGATTTGTTGCAAGATTGGCAAAGGAGGTATGGTGATGGGTTAAGAAGATCCGGGAAGGTGGTGGAGTTGGTTGAATATTCAAATGTGGGTCATGGGTTTTATAGTACCCCGGAATTGCCTGAATATGATATGTTAGTTGCCAAGGTTAAAGAGTTTGTGCAAAATCAATTGCAACTGGTCAGTTAAACTCTTAAAGGTAGTTGGCTTAGGAATTTTGTTGAAAGGTGATGTACCAGTTTATGTATCAAGTAATTCCTATTGATAATAAAATTATACATACATCAATTGTTTTTAGATCACTTTGAATATTTCATTTGAAAACGCACATATTTAAATTATTATATGTATTAAGGATATCTGTCATAATCTTTACGATTCATTTACAAAAATAATGAAAAGTTGTGAAAATATAAATGAGGACAAATGTAATACTATATGATGTAAATTTTTTTGAGAATAATTTAGCATTTGCATGATTTTTTTCAAAATAGTCCCTTTTCTTAAAATATTATATTCTCGGATAATGGTATATGCACGACGAAGTCCTTTATATGTTTAGTTAAGACATTATGTATTCCTTATTTGACGCCATATGTGACGCGTGTAGTACACAGTTAATTATACACATACAACTATGTGCACAACAACACAAATGTGTAATAGAACTGTGCATAATCAAAAAGTAGCAAATACTTACTTTGACGAGTAAACCTAACTCTTGCTAAATAAAGACAAATAAGGTTGAACATTTTATTAAGCCCTCCATATACTAGCCGTTCTCATGTGTTGGATGGAATTTGACTATATATGGAACTTCATATTCATAATAAAAAGTCCAAATTTAGTAGTTAACTTACTTTATTCTTCTAGAATACTACATTCGTTGTTTTTAATTGTTACACTTTGATATTTTACGCCATTTACAAAATTCACTTTAACTATCGTTTGTGATTTATACATGAATAAAATATAGTCATGTGAATCTTGTTAAATTCGTCTTATTAAAGTATGTATTTTATAAAAATGTACTATTTATAATTTACAAATACAAGAACTAGAGATATATTTCTAAAAAATATTTTGTATTAACGTATATGAAAAGTGTATTGTAACAATTAAAAAAACGGAAGGAGTACTAGAATGTAAAGTTTGTTCATCATATACTACATACTATAACAAATAGTTAAAAGAATACAGAAAGCAAACAAAATTTTGACAGATATGAATTCAGGCAGTCTAAGACAACTGCAGAGGTGCACTAGCACAACAATAACGCGAAACAACTCAATAGGAAACAAATCATACCGCTTTAAATTAAACAAAGAAAATCTTTTTCTTTATTTTGCCTCATCTTTCTTCCTTTCTGCATCAACTTTCATTTCTAGGGGAATTTTTTTTTCACCGATCATCATATATAGAGAGTAATACGACTTCAAATGAAAATTAGTTGACTGGATATTTGCGTTCGTGTTTATTATGGTAAGACTATACCTTTTTTCTTTTCTTTTAGCCTTATGATTTAAATTATGCTTCAATATCTTGTTATGATAAAGGAATTTGTGTTACTATAATGAAAAATCCTCCACGTTTTGATCGTAGTCTATTTTAATATGATCTTTGATTATGTTGGGATTATTTGTTGTGGGAATTTCGAAATTCACAACGATATTAATGGTTGGTTATATACTTATATGTGCTAATATCAATATTTGGGTAGGTAGAAGTATAAGATGACATAATTTCAAGACAAACTCTAAAAAAAAAGTTCAAAATAAATTCAATCATACTAAAAGTTTCAAATCATACTCACTCGATATTTTTTTTAATTCGATAATTAAGTGATCCAATTAAGGTTAACATTTATGAGATGGAGGTAAGAAGGGAATTTAAACTCAAAAAATCAGAAATTGAAAATTTATACCTAAAAGCAAATATTTACACAAGTTTCCACTATTACCTCCTACTCACTCGCCAATGTGAAATGATAGATTTTTATGTTATGTTCTAGGACCTGGTCTCTCTACCTTATTTTCAGTTCAGTTCAATTCAATTCAATTTAGTTCAACTTTGGATAATACTTTTACTCTCACATATCACAATTCATTTTAGTTTTCAGTTCAATTCAGTTCAGTTCAGTTCAGTTGTTTTATGTAGAACATGTCCTTACTATTTGTTTGGACTATAATTTGAAAGTTTGGCGCCCTTTTAACTTTTTTTTTTTTTTTGCAACATCAATCGACGAAACAAAAACCAAAACAACTAGGACCCCTTCCTTTCTTTTGAACTTTGGAAGCCTTTTGTTATGGCTCGTGGGCTGTGGCCCGTGGGCTATATCTCAACATCATATTCAACAGCCTTGTTGTTTGAATGAACCATGGGGTTTGAATATGGAGTAATCAAATTGTATTTGTATTTATTTTCATATTAACTTTTCATGTTTTCAAATGAATAAGTAATATCAAATATCTATGATTATGGATTAGCAAAATCTATAAAAAGGTGTTACAGTTATAATGAAAAGGTAAATCGAGAAAAATCTTATAACCTATTCAAAAAGTAATATTTGTGTTTAATGATGTATTTGTATCACTTCGCATAAACCATGAAAAGTTATTATGAAAATAAAAAATCGAGAATTGTCTTACAACATTTTTGAAAGAAACTTTTTTTTTAATATAAATATTAGTGAAAAAACATATTTTTTCTATTTCAATCTAGTTATAACACTTTTAAAATCACGAATTCTTAGACAATTTTTGGAGAAGAGAGAAATAGAAAAAGACAATAAAAGCGCACACAGAAGTTTTGATGGACCTGAATATTATCATAAAATTGTATTTTCATTATTGATAATTAATTGTACAAGTGTGTTTGTGAGAGCTCATGTCTCTCATTCACCTTGGTAGAACATTTGTTTCTAGCTTTCCTAATATCTTGTGTGGAGGTCACTTGTTTGGCTCTTTTTCAACTCATGCACATATTACATATTTATAGTTGTTGTATCCTAACTTCTAGATTTTTCTTTCAAGTACAAATATCTTAAATTTTTCACAAGATAATTCTAGATACACATCAGATATTTTTCTCACATCTTTCCTCAAACATTTAGAATTTTCTAGATTAATCTCTAACACTCCCCCCTTAATCTTGAAAATTCTTGTACTTCATCATGCATCTTCCAAAGGTGTCTTCAAAGTCTTGTTGATGCACTTGTCATCAACTATCTCCAAACTTGATTTTTGAAATTTTCTTCTCGTTCTCGTCCCCATCGTCGGTGCCTACGTCACCAACCACCTTGACCTTCCATTTTCTTCTTTCCATATTGTTGATTATCACTTCTTTGTGGTGGTACACTTATTACTAATCAACCTACCTTTGTGTCTTCATCACATTTTCTTGATCTTCAATGTTTTGTGTTGGTACCCATGTTGCCAACTTACTCCCCCTAATCTCAACTTTTTCATTTTTTTTTCTTCACATATCTCTTATTTCCATTTCTTTTTCATTGATGCTCATGTCACCAATCATCTCTGCTAATGCCCATGTCATTAGCAAACTCCAAAAACTTTCTCTTGAACTTTTTTTTTTGTTCTTCCCAACTATTGATGCTCTTGTCACCAATATTCTCCCATTTTTTTTAAATTCTTTCCTTTTCTTCCAATGTTAATTTCATTTGTTGATGTTCATGTCATCAACCATCCAACTTATCCTACATTTTGATCTTCAACATTTCTCAAAAGTTATGAGATCTTTTTTTTTTCCTCCATCATCATATTTTAATTACCAAACATATATTCCAATTTTTTATTCTGATAAAACTCTTTATTTTTATCTCCATACATTTTGAATTATCTTCTTTGAAATTTTTTATTAGATACTTACCTTGATTGTGCCCTCTAAGTCTCTTCTTATAAGCTTGATTTTCATCTCTTGGGCCTTCGATCTTCTTCGTAATCACTTTTACGGCTCTGATAACATGATAGAATTTGTGGTGCACACGGAAGTTTTGATGGACCCGAATAGTATCATAAAATTGTATTTTCATTGATAATTTATTGTACAAGTGTGTTTCTGAGAGCTCATGTTTCTCATTCACCTTGGTAGAACCCTTTGTTTCTACCTTTCCTAATATCTTGTTTGGAGCTCACTTGTTTGACTCCTTTTCAACTCCTTAACATATTACATATTTATACAAGAAAAGACGATATCAACGACTGCTTAAAGCCGTCGTTGATATAGTAATAACGGTCGCTGATTTATCACCGACGGCCAAACGGTCGTTGACCAGCCGTCGCTGTACAGATGGTCGCGGATATTGGAATCAACGACCACTTGGCCGTCGGTGAAAATATTAACGACGGTTTCGGGAAAATCAGCGACCGTTCCAAGAAACCGACGTTGACTTCATGTCAACGACGGCTTAAAGCAGTCGCTAATACAACGACGGTTTAAAGCCGTTGTTGATTTTACCGACGGCTTTAAGCCGTCGCTGATACTCCAAAAGCCGTCGTTGAAATTCAACTCCATGGCAGCATACATTTCCTTACAGCGACTGCCTAATCGTCGTTCATTCAATGTGTAGCCGTCGCTATTTTTAAAAATTACATTAATTTAAAATTTATTGTTCGAAATTATAATTAAACTTGTAACTGCACAGCTACACCTAAATATACTACATTAAAGTTGTTCCTCCATCGAATTGTCAATTTTTCAATTACAAAAATATGCAATTTTGATATATATTATAATTTACGTAGATACTTATATAATTACATGAAATAGATTAAACTTATGTATACAAAATAAATCCCGATGTCGGGAAATAAAGTAGAAGTCGGGTTCTACAAAAATATATATCGGCAAATCTAGAAACTAATTAAATAAGTTAGACGCCGATAATATATAG
The DNA here is from genome assembly GCF_026745355.1 of Beta vulgaris subsp. vulgaris. NCBI lineage: Eukaryota > Viridiplantae > Streptophyta > Magnoliopsida > Caryophyllales > Amaranthaceae > Beta > Beta vulgaris. Next base: position 49,637,759 of record NC_079202.1, read on the forward strand.
ACACTAAATGTCTATAGTTAGACAAACTACCTAGATTAAATATATGTACGCAAAATAGATCCCGGTGTCGGGAAATAAAGTAGTAGTCGAGTTCCTTGCCTCCACCTCTTCCATCTGTGCAGCGACCTTTGCCTCCATATGCGCCTCAAGCTGAGAAAAAATGGACGGCTCATAATCAAAGTACTTATGAAATCTCTCACATTTTTTTTGCAGAATTAAACAACATAAATATAACCCACAAACTACAAGCAATAAATGAAGAACACAAGTAACATTGAAATAAATTCCCAGAACAAAAATGGGAGTATTAATCTTAGTCCAGAACAAAAACAAAAGCTAAATTCATAACCCACAAACTACTTATATTTGTAGTGCTGCAAATATATTTGGTGGGTGAAAGTGAAATGCACAAGTCCAGTTACTAGCCGTGAAGTCCACCCCCACTACTCCCTCCCCTGCACTGACCCCCTGCACCCCCACCCCTCCCTGCCCACCTCCTGCACCTCCACCACTGCACCCCCACCACTGCACTCCCACCTGCACTGACCCCCTGCAACCCCACCCCCTGCACATACGGCCCAATAAGGAAAGCCATCTTAGAACCATGCTTCTCTTGTTGATGTTACATTAATATCACATCAGTTTGTTGAGCACAATATGAGGATTGTACATATCTAAACTAGCTAAAAGTCCCAAAAAGAAGCAGCTAAGAAGCAAAATTTTCTCACAGAACGTAAAAGTTACGAACAATTAAGATTGACATGTGCTCATACCTGCAGAAATCGGTTCAGAGCAATCAAGATGCACTGCATTGAAAGTTCATCTGGATTTATGAAGTTTAGTGCCTTTGACATGGCAATGGATACTTCATCAGTTACACGATCAAGTACACCCTACAAAATTTGCAAAAATATTTTCAACACTCGAAGTCCCTGCAAAGTCAAAGTTTTTAGAGCTAGGCTTACAATAATCAACAGAATCAGAAACAATTATCAGTAGACGGTTTGAAATGAATGAATTTTCCTACTTGCTTCCTCATCCACTCTTGGACACTCAAACCATCTTGTGCCTCAACATATGACTGTCCACCAACCATAGCAGGCAAGAGGCCAATAGCAAATTTGATTTTCTCTGGCCAGGTTAGCATTTCATTATTCCTTAAGATTACCCATATGCCTGCCAAACACATTGGATTGCATCAAATACAATTAACCTGACTCACTAGAAGACAAGCATTGAGATTACATAGATATTTTATCATATAGCTACAAATCTCACAAAGACAATTGGTTACAGGGGCTGGCATACCCCTAGAGCAAGATATGATGGATTAGAATGAGAATATCATTTATTATCCAGTATCTAGTTGAATTGTCGTATATCAAGCGATCTCTTATCTACATAAAAAGCATAAGGAGTATTTTTTCCACCTTAATAAACAACAATGCCTCGCAACATTGTTGTGCATATTAATAGTAAAAATTTCAAGGTTTAATTGGTCTTATGCTTTCTTCAGTTTCATATTATGATGTGTATCAAACAACCCACTTAACCTTGCACCTCATACACCTCATTTGTACCTCATTTGTTGTGCATATCAGGCAAGTATATGCTTCTCATATCTACTGTCCAACAGCCTACTTGAAAATATAGCTAACCACATGTAATCAATCCCCTCTCCCGCACCCCCACCCAAAAAAAAAAGTAAGAAGAAAGACCTGAAAAAAGGAAGAAATTTGGGTAGGAGCTTGGTGAAAAGCATTAGCTTTATCTTAATTTGGTTTCAAGCATTTCAATTCCAATAAAATCTATAACTATTGTTTCACAATGAAATTAACATTTTCCTTGACACTAAGAAAACGAGAGAGAGAGAAAGAAGAAGGGACTTGTGTAAGAGTAGTGAGAAAGAGGGAAAACAAACCCAAATAGTGTAAAAATGCAAGCGTTAAGGTTATTGTGAAACATTCAGTTTTAGTAAGTGTTAAGCTTATGGTGAAACAGAGGGAGTATCTCATAATTCTAACATCTTCTGTCTTTCAGCCTGTGAACAAGGAATTGGGAGGAGACAGCGAACCAAACAAAATCTCAGAGGATATATTGAAATGCTTGTGTAGTATCTTTATCAAGAAAGAGAGAGAGAAATTGCAGATTTTGATATTTGTGAATTGTTCTCTCATCAACAAAGAAACTGGGAAGAAAGTACTAATATCCCTAGCATAAACTAACAAGTAACAATATCAATCAGAAATTCAACAAAAAGAGAGGAAAATCAGCAATTATTCACACTTAGATAATTTCTAATTCAAGCCAAATTAAACATAGATTACAAAATGTTGCATCAAAATATGCTAACAAAAAACCCTAGCACGAAGAAAATCGATAATTTATGAAAACAACGAAGTATTTACTATCAAATGAAGGTACTTGCTGAATTCATCTCGCAAAAAGTATAACGCAAATATAAACAAGCATCGGAAGAAATTTGAAAAACTACGAAAAATTCTCAACTAATTTCGGAGCAAAAGTTAGCAAAATCAGAATTAAAGCTTCAATGCAAGACAGCAAAACTTAACTTGCTAGTAATGGCAGATAATACCTAGAATAGATCACAGTGAAGAACAGGATAAAGGAGGGAGTTGTGACTGCTTCAGCCTGCAATGTCGCTTTAATTCGAGAGGGAAAACCCACTTTTTAGGGTTTGGTTTCATGAGTAACAAAAAAAAACAAAAAACAAAAAATAAAGCAGTGCTAACCGGCGGCAAAGAGGCGGAGAGAAAATGAGGTCGACCGTCAATGGCTTCTTGCCTTCTTCCATTCGCCGACTGAAAGAGGCAACTTCTCTCTCTAAAGTTGCGCTAAAATAAACCGACTGAAAAGGGCCACTTTATGTTAACCCCCTTTTTCCTTCCATCACCGACCGTTTAAGACCGTCGCCATAGGTAAACGAAATTTGAGAGGCACATTAATCAACTTAACGCCGGCTTGAAACTGTCGTTGTTTTTCAACGACTGTCAAACTGTCGTTATATCCTTTACAAGCAGTCGGTGCTCACCGACGGCTTACAGCGGATGCTGTTTTTGTAAGAACGACGGTGTATTTGACCGTCGCTATTAAGCCGTCGTTGTTTTAGCATTTTCTTGTAGTGGTATCATAGCTTCTAGATTTTTCTTTCAAGTACAAATATCTTAGATTTTTTCACAAGATAATTCTAGATACACATTAGATATTTTTCTCACATTTTTCATCAAACATTTCGAATTTTCTAGATTAATCTCTAACAAAGAGATGTTAGTATCCAAAATGAAAGTGTCACAACTAAATCGAATTTCCTAAAGCAGAAAGTGTCACAACTAAATTGAAACGGAAGTCGGGGCAGGCTTTTAACATGTTCAATATGTTCCATGGAACAGGGCCCCTTAATTGCGAGGGCCCCAAAATAGCAAAGGCTTATCTACATATTTGGACTAATGGATGAGCTATTACATTATTTAATTCTTCAAATATGAGTTCGCACAGGACCTCTTTATAGTTCGAGATGGCCCTGACGGAAGTAGTTAAAGAGAAATATGTTCTTCTATGGTTTTAGAGATGTTTCAAATAACTTTCAATGATACTGCAATTGTGATATATTTGTCATTAAAATCCGTCAGATTGATGTTTTATGTACTCTAAACTTATTTTAGATTTTAAACTGATTTAGTTAGTTTAAACTCAAAAGTGTCTAAAATAGATAAATGTGAGGAAATATGGGACCATTTTCATTAAGGTGGACATACATCAGTCCATCAACGATAGATCTCTAAAGTTTGAACAAATTGAGGATCTCATCATTGAAGATAAAAGTTTTCAAATTTATTTGAGATATAGGGGCCTCATCAATGAAGATGATGTAGATCAAATTGACCATACATATCTTTTAATCGTCTTCTTCCAAAAGTACAAAACAGACTCACATAACATGCTTGTGTTCAATGCATTTGAACTTGTATAAAGTGCATTATTACAATTTTGCAGATCAAAACAAAAGAGACTTGTGGTAACAATTGTTTCATATCCGAACACAACATAGTATAGAACGCCTTACATATCTTGGGTAAGTGTATTATTTCTGTTAATTTGTATTGCTTTGCCTCGTCGTCCTAGATTCTTAGTTGTGGTTCAGAATATGCAGGGGCAGATTTAGAGGTGGCCTACCCGGACCTCGGCCCACGCCATGATCCAAAATATCTATAAGTAACCTATTTGAAATAGTAATGCAAATAGGTATGATGGAGTAGGTGGTCGGAGCGCGTCTATACTAGACATCAAGTCATGAGTTCGATTTTGAGGACATTTGTTTTTGGTTTTTTTCAAAGAAATTAACCAATCAGTTCGGCCCATCCTATATAATAATCCTAGATCCGTCACTGAGAATATGTGTTCATATAACTATATTTGCATGGTGCAAAACTGTTAAACAATGTTTATATTATATCATTTCACATTATTCGATGTAAATTTATAACACCTGACTTATCAACATATTATTCTTCCATGTTTTAGGCAAATAAGTGTGGTAATGGAAAATTTAGTACTATGTTGTTTTCACCATTAATATCTTTAATTACATATTAATTTTTTTTTATTTTAAATAAGTGCTGAAACGATCTAATACGATAACATATGCTAATAATTTTTTTATATGTTAGTGAACGATATGGTTAAAGTTGATGGACTTTGTCTCCAAAAATATTCAAGTCATGTAAAGTACGTATATTTACTAGTTACTACTCCCTCCGTCCCATAATATAGTGCTTGTTTCTTTTTTCACGGTCTCCAAAACGTAACTTTGACCTTTAATATCTTCAATTTCTTATTGATAAAAAATATAAAAAGTTGATATTATGAAACTACACATTGAGACGAATCTAACAAGATCCTACATGAATATGTTTTTTTATATATACAAATGAGAATATTCGGTCAAAGATTTTAAAGTTTGACCACCAAAAATGAAATAGGCACTATATTATGGGACGGAGGGAGTACCTTTGTTCACAATACATGCACAATTTCTATATGGCACCGAATCAAAGTGAGGAGAGAAAGAGAGTTGTGACATTTTAAACTAACCCATGTGATTATGATTTGCAGAAAAGGATGTATTGTTCAAATATCCAAAAGAGGCAAATGGTACATGTATTGTTAAACAGAGATAGCCGTTTCACAACTTTTCTAGTAAAGAACCAAACAAATGGAAAAAACATTGAAACACAAGTTCCATTAAAATATACTTTCTATCGGATATAAAAATCAATTTAAAATGTTTTCCTTTCTACCAAAGACAACATTATTGCATAAAGATGAACTTACTGAGTGTTCTTACAAAAGTTGCAGATATGAGGGATTAGGGAGAGATAGAATCGAAAACATAGCAATGGAGGAGCCAGAAATGAGTACAAAGATGAAAAAGTTGCTGTTGATACTAAATTGCTTCATGTTAGCAATAGGAATAAGTGCAGGTCCACTTATTATGAGGTTGTATTACATACATGGTGGTAAAAGCATCTGGCTTTCTTCCTGGTTGGAAACTGGTGGATGGCCTGTCATGATTTTACCTCTTCTAGTTGCTTATTTTCGTCGACGTCGTACCGATCCCGAGGCGAAGCTCTTCTACATCAAGGCCAATACCTTTTGCTATGCAGCCATTGTTGGTAAGTAATAGGAGCATCATACAAGAATACAAGCTTATCTGCTTATTCTATCTGTTGAGGGTACTCAGTACTCAGTACTCAGTACTCAGTACTCAGTACTCAGTACTATACTGTCTGAATGAAAGCATAATTATCACGTTATTGTTAGATATAGCATCGTCCATCACCTAGCTAGATATGTGCCGTTTAGAATCGAGCAACGTTGGGATTTTCATTATCCCGAGGAGGTAGCTTCCATGTTTTGATGGACACTTTGTCCTTGAATTAATTTATGCACGATCTTTTTTTTTTTAAGAAAAAGAGTAATAAGTGAACCAAGTATATCCTCTTGGATATTCTGCGAAAAGATAGTTGTTCCATTAGAATTTATGTGTGCAAGGGTGTGTTTTCTTCACCTTATGGAAAATATGTTTCAGTAATTGAGCGCAATTAAATGTAAACATGAGGTATTTTTTGAGAGTTGATTAAGTCTAATCATGTTTTTCTTAGGCAACTCCAAGGTAGTCAAAGGTGAGGTGAGTGCCTTAGTGGTCTACCACTCTTTCTCTTTGACAAAAGTTCTACTTTGTTGAACCTCCAATAATCATACTGTTAGGATATATTTAGAGTATATAGGAAAATATATTCTAAACTGAACATAATATTAAGAAATATTTATTTATAAATACACATTATTAGAAATTTTAGATAAACATTTCTCAATAGATGGATTTAGGAAATACTCCTAAATAAATTCTAACACGTACCTTTAAATCGGTCTATTATATTCTTTATATGCTGCACTTCATAACAATATTATATTCTTTATATGCTGCACTTCATAATAATATTAGACAAACTAGTTTACCTTTGTGCTTGTATGCACAATCTTTTAACATAATTTTCCATTTTATGGCTAATTTAAGATAAGAAAAATTTTCAAGTTTAACAATCACATTTCTTATGTGGTTCAACCAATTACATTTACTGCAAATATCCATTTTCTTTTTAAAACAATTTTCGAACACCTTTTATGTATGAAGTCTCTGCTTTTCTTTGTTTATCCGAACTTATCTAGACTTTTTATACCTTATTTTATAAGTGTGTCGAACCTTATTTTGTTAATATGAATTTATTTGATCATATTAGACCTTATTCGTCCTTATTAAACCTTATTTAAACTTATCTAAATTTATGTTTAACTTATCTGAACCTATTTTTTCATTAAGAACTAGAAATAAAACAAGTTGAATGGAGAACCAAAAACCCTTGTTTTGTTACCACTTACTAATGTGATCCCCAATTATCCATGTGCCAGGACTAGTGGCTGGATCAGCAGACTATTGTTATGCATATGGAGTAAAACACATACCAGTCTCAACATCATCCTTAATCCTAGCAACCCAACTAGCCTTCACAGCTGTATTTGCCTTCATATTAGTAAGGCAAAAGTTCACAGCATTTTCAGTAAATGCTGTTGCTCTACTAACCTTTGGAGCCATTGTGTTAGCACTTCATGCCGGCAATGATAGACCGGCCGGTGAATCGAAGGCTCAGTACTTCGTAGGTTTCTTCTTCACCCTCGCTTCGTCGGCCTTGTTTGCTCTTATGCTTCCTATGATTGAGCTCACTTACAGAAGAGTTAAACATACAGCAGTTAACTACTCTTTGGTAATGGAGATTCAGCTTGTGTTATCTTTTTCTGCTACTGCTTTGTGCACTGTTGGAATGCTTGCAAGCGGTGATTACAAGGTATGTAATATCATCTTCATCTTATATTAATATGTTCAATTTGTTTAGTCATGATGACTGATCTAGACTAATCTTGCTTGAATCAGTTCTTGGAATAAAACCTGCAAAAATATAACAGAGCACATCTTAGGACCTGGCCTGACCCGTTAATATTTCCTCGTGGGTCCGTTAGTGGCCCAACCTGTTAAAGAATTATGGGCCTGACCCAATTATTAATGGGCCAGATTAGGAATTTTACTAGGGCTCCGCCGGAAATATGTCTAGTTAGAGCCACGATTTTCTAAATTTAGATTCATATAGAATAAAAGAGGCGGCTCAATCAACTGTTCTCATTCATTACTTCAAGGTTGATACTACACAGCTATATATACAAAAGAGTGTGGATCCCTAGGTTTACACAAGTAGATAAAATACTCCTAGGATCCACTAGAAATGTGACAACACATAATGAGCAAGGACAAAGATACTACCAGCTGCAATAGCTACTACAAGGAACTAAATAGGTTCAATAAAGGGCTAAGTAGAGACTTCTAAGGAATACTAGAGACTATTAAGGAATACTCCTTTCTTCACTCCCCCTCAAGCTGGTAGTGAAGGTTGAACTGCCAGCTTTAGACAAAATGTAGTATTGTTGAGCAATAGAGATAGGTTTAGTAAAAATATTTGCTAATTGCTCTTTAGAAGAGACATATTGAGGATCAACGAAACCATCTGAAACCTTGTCTCTAATATAGTGACAATCAATCTCCACATGCTTCATTTCCTCATGGTGTGTAGGATTGACTACAATGGATAGTACTGCCTTGTTGTCACAATTAACTACCACAGAGTGAGTAGCTTTGACCCCAAGGTCTTTAAACAGTTGTGTAAGCCATGATATTTCACATGTAGTAAGAGCAAGAACCTTATATTCTGCCTCAGCACCTAGATATTTCATATGGAAGGATGAAGAAAGGAAATTCTTAGTTTGATCAATTAGAGAGCTAGAGTTTCCTGCCAATATCAAATCATCTACATACACCAATACAGTTGCAAATTCTTTTCCCATGTGTTTTAGTGAATAATGTATGATCACTTTTGGATTGTTCATACCTAAATTGCTGAAGAGTTGTTGACAGTTTGAAGAACCACTGTCTAGGGGCTTGTTTTTGCCCATAGAATGATTTCTTTAACTTGCAAACTATGTTGTGAGAGACAAGCTCCCTCTGTCCAAGACTCACTCTACACCATGACTTGCATATCCCAAAGGTAGCTTCATATACACATCTTCATGTAAATCACCATGAAGAAATGCATTTTTAACACCCATTTGCTTCACAATCCACCCTTCAATTGCAGCAACAGCCAATAAGGGTCTTACAATTGTCAATTTGGCAATTGGAGCAAAAGTTTCTCCATAATCCACTCCATATTGTTGCCTGCATCCCTGATGACAAGTCTTGCTTTATGTCTTTCAATATTGTCATCTGACTTTAATTTTGTTTTGTATATCCATTTTGATCCAATGGTTTTCTTGCCACTAGGTAGTTATGTAATGTCCCAAGTATCATTGAGTTCCAATTAACACAATTCATCATTCATTGCATCCATCCACTCTTGCTATTGAGCAACTTGTTTGTGAGAAATCGGATCAGCATCTTTGATCAGTTCATTCATGAATGCGTAGAACACAAGAGCTACATTGGCATCCGAGCTTGGCTTAGTCCTTTTGGTGTGTAAAACATAGCTACTGCCAAGAAGGTTGTATGTGATCTCTTGTTGACCTTCTTAGAGCTGGAGGAGAAGGAATGACTACTTCAGGAGAGGCAACTTCTTCATGTTGCTCTGGAGTAGGCAAATCAACTAGATCTTCTTCATTGTCTGTAAGAACAATAGGATCAACTTATTGATCAAAGTTGTTTGTGTCTTCCACATGCTAATCTCAAGTACTAGGTTTGTGTTGGATCCTCCTCAAAATCATCCCACACTGAATTTGAGATTTCACCTGTTTTAAGCTGTGGAAGAGACACAGGATGAGGATGATTATATTGTTTATGCTAAGTTATATGATTGTGAGGATATATATCTTCATGAAACTTTACATCTCTGGACACAAAAACTTGGTTAGTAAGCAAGTTAAGTAGTTTATATCCCTTGTGGATATCCCAAGAAGGTACAAGGTACACGCCTTGATAAAAACTTATCTTTGTTCAAGGCTGGATTATAAGCCATGGCTAAGCACCAAAATGATTTAAGGTGATTGTAGTCAGGCTTCCTTTTGAACAACTTTTCATATAGAGACACATTGTTCAAAACTGGTGAAGGCAGTATATTTGTGATGTATGTTGTTAACACACAATCTCCCCAAAATCTTAGAGGGAGCCCTACTTGTAATCTCAATGCTCTACTCATCTCCAAAATGTTTCTGTGTTTTCTTTCGGCTCTTCCATTCTGTTGTGGTCTATCCACACAGGTGGTTTGATGAATGACCCACATTTCAGCATACAATTTTTTACATCTGTGATCATCAAACTCTAGACCATTATCTGATCTTATCACTTTTACCTCTTTCTTGAACTGAGTCATCACAAATTTAATAAACTTACACAACATATCATAAGCATCAGACTTGAGCTGCATGAGATACACCCATGCCCTGGTGTAATCATCGATTATTATCAAGAAGTACCTGTGTTTGTTTCTTGTTTGAACCCTATAGGGTCCCCAGATATCAACATGCAACAATTCAAAATCATTTTCAGCATGTCAAACACTTAAGTTGAATGATAAATTTTTGCCATAGAGCAAGTTAAACACAATATCTGATCATTCCAAGTTTTAGGTACACAACCAATCTGTTTCAACTTGTCTGCAGGGGCATGGCCTAGCTTATTATGCCATAAAACATATCTATCTTGTTGAAAAACATTACAGACTACAACTATCTCCTCAACATCATTACTACTTCTCTTGTGCTTCTTTATTTTGTGTTGTAACTCTTGCAACTTCTCTAGATCTTCATCTACAAGATTGTAAACCCCTTGCCTTGCCACACCAAAAGCTTTAGCCTTGTGTGAAGGATAGTCCTGAACAATACAAAACTCAGGATGAAATACAACTTGCAATCGTCTTCCTTTCACAAGCTTGTTAACAAACAACAAATTATGTCTGAATTCAGGAACATGTAGGACATTTAACAAATGTAGGCCATTTTTCAGAATGACATTTCCATTATGAGTAATGTAAGCAGTTTTACCATTTGGTAAATTGATTTTTGGTGCAAAAACAACAGGTTTAGGTTTAACAAGCATATTAATGCAATCGACAATTTGCTCAGAAGCACTTGAGTCTAAAATCCATATCTTTGATTGAATGCAAGCACTATTGCACAATATCATACCTGCAAAGCTATTTGTCATCTCCTGATCACCATTTCTTGAGTTTGAGGGAATGAGCTTGAGTAACTGTTCCAGTTGCTGAGCAGTCAAGCCAACACTTCCATCCATTTGAGCATTAGTTGCCCGTCTACTAGCACCCTAACCATCAGTTTGCCTCTATTAGTCTGTTTCCTCTAAATCCTTGGTTAACACTGCCACTGGAAGATGCTCCTTCTCTTTGCATCTTCTTGGATTTGGCATGCCATTTTGGATACCCTATTACCTTCCAGCATCTCTCCTTGCCATGACCCTTGACACCACATATTGAACATCCCTCAATTTCCCTTGCAATCATTGCTAAACCTTGAGTTTGAGTGGACTTGCATACATCCTTGAGCTTTCTATCTCTAGCTTACTCACCTTCAACACCTCTCTCTGAGCTTCTTCCTGCTGTAATCTTGCACAAGCAGTCACAATAGATGGAAGTGGTGTTGTCATTAACAGCTGACTCCTCTCAGTGGAATATTTCTCACTTAGACCATTTAGAAACTGAAATAGTTTCTTCTCCTCTTCCTGATTACATAGAGCATCAAGGAAAGCTCTTATCTCTTCATTCACATTTGTGAATAGCGGGATAGTTTGACAATCTTTCAAGCTCATCCCATAGCGATTTCATTAAGGTGTAGTACTCACTAATGAACTTATCTGCTTGCATAAGATCATAAATATATTTGCTCAGCTTGTATTTTCTTGTCCCATTAGTTTGAGAAAACCTTGTTTCAAGTTGATACCATATCTCCCCGGCACTTTGGACAAACATTATTGACTACTTCACAGATGGTGACATTGAAATTGTTAACCAAGCTATCACCATAAAGTTACAAGTATCACATTGCTCCTGTAACTCTGCATCTTCAAGGTCTCTCTTCAAAGCTCTTGTTACCATTCCTAGCTTGCGTTTTGATGCAAGAGTTATTTCCATAGAGTGCCTCCAAGCTCTGTAGGTTGAAGGTTCAACAAGCTTTTTTGAGATGTTGATATCGACAGGTCCATTAGAGGGGTGGAGATAAAGAGGATTTTGTATGTCTGCGAGTGAGAGACCTTACTTTGGTGCCATTTTCACAAAAATTAAATCTTTGAAAGGAAAAATATTTTATCTTTCTTGAAATTTTGGAACAAAAAACAAAGGTTCAAACTTTGATGGAAGAAAGTTAGTAAAATTAATGATAGTAAGCTAGAGGATGAAAAACATCACTCGAATTGATTGATTGCAACAAACCCACTCACTGCAATGACGTTGAGCAATCGTAGCTCTGATAACATGAAGAGTTCGGTGAGGAGAATAAAAGAGGCGGCTCAACCAACTATTCTCATTCATTACTTCAAGGTTGATACTAGACAGCTATGTATACAAAAGAGTGTGGATCTCTAAGTTTACATAAGTAGACAAAATACTCCTAGGATCCACTAGAAATGTGATAACACATAATGAGCAAAAGGACAAAGATACTACCACCAGTTGCAATAGCTGCTACAAGGAACTAAATAGGTTCAATAAAGGACTAAGTAGAGACTACTAAGGAATACTACTTTCTTCATATAGTAAAATAATTCGGGGAAAAAAGGAATAACATGAAAAAATAGAGAACACTTAAAGATTATTGCTGCAGTATAGAGGAAAACCATTGAATTTGCATTCGGACTTTGTACAATGTACGAGATGATATAAGAAACTCTGAAGATATCTCTATATTTCTCTAGTGTAAGAATTAAGCCTAATCGTGTTTAATTCTTATAAGTAGGAATGGCGATGAGTTAAATTAGATCCAATTCTCCAAATTCTATATCTATTCTACCTCGAAGTGCACATTAAATACTTCGGCCATGGATGTACGCTATTTGGGGTCCTGAACTATATCAAATTGTAGATTATGGGTCATGCTCAATTTACCATCATACCTATCATAAAATATTTTTCATTTCAAAATGCCTCATAACTAAGTCCTAACCTTTCAAATCAGGTATGTCAGTCAAGGTATTGTTACAAAAGTGACAAGTTGACAACGTTGTTTTACGTAATTAATATAAATATTAGAAGATGATCAATATGAAAGATGCAAAGTAAAGTCAATGCAATACAACTATAATATTAATCAAGATTAAAGTATCAATATTTTTACACTAGAGAATAGGTCGAGTATGATTTCCTCCTCATCCTAAATACGAAGTATGTGCTTGGGTTAGATGGCCGGGGAAAAAACTTATATAGATCTAGCCATACTAAATTAGTATGGACCTAATATTAATTCATGTGAATTATGAAAAAAAAAGATCACTATATATAAATATAGATCGTAAGTTTGATTATGTGAAAAAAAGTTACTATATCACAAAAATAGAAATTTTATTATGATAAATTAATATAAGAAAGAGTGATTATATTAAATAAAATGGTCACTATGGTAGATAGTAACTGTACAGTATAAGAAAAGATTTTAAAAGATTACTATATAGAAAAAGAGGTCACCATGATAAATAAGTGAATTTGGTCCATAATAACATTATTGTAGACCAAATCTACGCAAAATTAAGTAGTTAGATGGTTACCCTTGATGGATTTTGTCTCCCAAGCGTCTCCTGAGATAGGATATTTGAAGGGTACACTGTTTAGTGTCTCTTAATGAGTTAATAACTTAATGGTTGAGATTATTGTTGCAGCACCAGGCACCTTCATAGTCTATCTTAAATTTGATCTTGTTTCCACGTTTTATTTGAATTAAAATGCTTTATTTGCTTAAAGTTAAACACCATTTTCCCAGACGATTTACTAACTAGTCAATGAAATTTGGACGATAAAAAGGACCACAAGTTTTTAAATTAGTTTTTTAAGTTTAATTTAATGAAATAGTGTAGCGTGTTTTGGATTAAGGGGGATGTTGATGAGGGCATAAAAAAAGTATATCAAGTCGTCTCGAGTACAGACAGGAGGTTAGGTTAAGCACTTGAGCTATCATGTTTTATTCGACAACTAGTTAGCTTTTTTAAATAATGTGCATCACTTTAGTTGTTAACCATGTATAGAGAAAGACAGAGATATCTTTACAATAAGATGGAGGCCACCTTTATGAAGTATAATATTAATAAGGGATCAATGTACACAAATATCATGATATCTTACATATCTATTACATATTCTTGGGTGTAACTGTTGCAACATAATTTATGGCGTAAAAATCCATAAATTACTGTTTTTTTTAAATAAAAAAAAAAAAAAAAAAAACTCAAAACCATGAAATAAATAACAAAATGACATGAGAGTTATGTCATTATTTCTATAATCCATGTCATTTTTGTTGAAGTTTATGTCATTTACATGTTATACAATAACTTATAGTGTAGCATGTTATATTTAAGACACATTCTATCCATATATACTATACATGGGTTTGCTACCAAGCTTGTTAAGTGTAATGGATTAATTGGGATTTCACCTTACAATTTTAAGGTCATAAAATTGAATTTTCCTAACTGTGGTGTTTTTGCCCCTACTCTGAAGTGTCTAACTCGTAAACATCAGACCAAGCAAAACCTTGACCGCCTGTTTGGTAGTCGTTAATAAATTTCGGTAATGGGAATAAATTTTAAGTGTAATTTAATTAGGAAAGCACCCTTAAAATCTCCATGGGGATGCATTTTTTCTCCATGGGCAAACAATCTCACCCATAAACATGTGTTTTTGTCTTTAAAGGGAAGCAATTTTCATTACCACTCATTACCACCTACAAGGTGGTATTGGATGAGAATGAAAATTCAAGAAGGAAAGTGGACACTTTAGGATAAATTAGCATTATCATGAAAATGGACAATAATATTCTTCACAAATTTATACACAAATTCATTTCCATTAACACTATTTGTAACCAACTATCAAACAGGGTGTGAGAGTCAAGTTCTAGTCATATATTCTTCCTTAATAACTTATTACAAAATCACTCCTATCTTTCGATTAGGTAAACAATGACCATGATACCTCATGATTGGTTTTCCCATATTCTCATTTCATTCTACAAATCCTATATATACATATACTTCTTAACATGTAATGACGTTGATGCTGTTTGTAGTCATCTGAATATCTTCATATACTTTATGGATATATGTTTTGATATATATAGAGTTTCATTACTCAGGAGACTTTCTATACACATTCACATGCAAATTTATTATCATTATTGACTTATTGTTATAACCAAACATGTTGACCTAAAAAATAAAATGATAATTCAGTCCTTTTTTTTCTTGAACATAATAATAGCGTTTGGTTCACATGATTCTGGTATCAAATATGGGTTTAGAATGAGCAAAACCCATACCTAGTGTTTGTTTTATTATTTAATAGATTTAAAACTCATACCTCAAACCCATAAGGTATGGGGTTTAGAAACTCATAAGGTATGGGGTTTAGAAACCCAAAGGGGGTGGGTTTGGCTCATACCAATACCTCTAGGTATCAAATAGAAGAAAAAATTTCATTCCCAAATAAAAACCAAACAGATGGTATTAGGTATCAAGTTCCAAAATTATACCACATTGATTTCATTCCTCATTCCAAACCCATACCACTATGTGAACCAAATTCCTATTAAGGGGTGTTTGGTTCACGAAGTGATATAGTTTTGAAATAAGGAATAAAATTAGGGTGGTATGAGGTTGGAACTTGATACTTAATTCCATGTATTTGGATTTATCTTAGAATGAAGTTTTTCCTTTTATTTTTATATCTGAAGGTTTGGTATGAATCATACCCACCTTCCCCCTTGGATTTCTAAACCACATACCTTATGGAATTGAGGTATAGGTTTAGAAATGTAAAATTTTATAAACAAACACTAGGTATAGGTTTTAATCATTCTAAACCCATACTTCATACCTTATTTTTCTCAAGCAAACAACCCCTAGACCAGTTGATATAATATTTTTTTGGGGCCTCCTCTCGGGAACCCGTGGTAAGATGAATTATCTCTGGACTGCCCTCGCACAGGGTCCTTGGTTGGTTGATATAATATGGATTGTGCATGTATGTGAATAACTGACCACTAGTGTACAGCTCAATAGTCCATTAGCCATCGTTTCTTTGACTAGGATTAGCCATCGTTATTACAAAATCAATTTGAGCATACTTTACGCATATGCTGCTCACTGGAAAAACTATTACAATAATAGCAATTTGCAGAACCACTTGCCAATTATATATGCTTATGAGTTATGCCAGCTCTCTTAATGAATTAATTTGTCGCTTCTTATCTCCAACTCAGCTATATAAAGTGGGTAAGAGTTCATTAGCCATTTTCAGGATAATTTAGTTTAAAAATGACAATACTAGTTCTTAATCATTTTCGTTGAATATCGATCTTAAATTTCTTTCGTGGTCCTCTTGTGATTTATGGATGTTTTTGGACATAGTAGTAGTAGACTTGTACATAAATGCACTATAACATTGTGTAGTTGGTGGATTTTCCTGCTGTTGCGATTGTAAAACTGAGTTTGTTGGGAGAGAAAATCATTTTCTAGGAAGAAAATAGCTTTCTTTTGTTTGTATAGGTTACAAAGGGTGGTGAAAAGAATATTAAAGGTTCACAAAAAAGTATTTTAAATGATGAAATATAGATGATTCTTTTTACGATTTTTTCACCAACTATTTTTGAGTTTTCAAAAAAAATCACGACGAGATAGGGGAGGGGGCGCGAAGAAAGGAGGAGCGTTGGGGAATGGGAAATCGAGCTGCGAGGGGTGGGGGAGGGGGGCTGCGGGGGTGGGGGATGGCAAGGGTGGTGAGAGGGTGGGGGAGGGGGTGGTAGGGTGGTGGGTGGGTGGTGGGTTAGGATTTGGGTTTGGGCTAAGGTTAAATTAGGACGATTAGGATTAGGATTAGGGTTAGCATTATATGGTTAATTAGGGTTCAAAACAGAAAATTAGGATTCATGACTAATTGTGGTTAACTTCGTTAGCCATGAAGGGTATTTGAGGGTACCATGTGGATTATTGTTAATCTTAGGGGTACCCGTGTATTTTGAAAAGTTGGAGGGTACCACGTGAATTGTGTGAAAAGTCGAAAATAATAGGTGAAAAAACCGTTCTTTTTATAATGAATCACACATTTTCCTCCTTAATTCTTAGAGTTTCCAGGTTCGTTCTCCTTTTCTCAGGCCATTTCCATTTCGCCTTTTTTTATGTACTTTTCTTAGCATTAAATCAAACAAAAGAAAATTTGAATCTGATTTAGTAACTGATGTGTAAAAATGATGCAGGGATATGCAAGGGAAGTGCAAGAGTACAAGCTTGGAAATGCCATGTACTTCGTAGTATTGATAATTAGTGCAATCGTATGGCAATTCTTTTACTTAGGAGCAGCTGGAGTCATATACTATGGCTCTTCTTTGCTATCTGGAATAATTATAGCTGTTGCACTTCCAATTACAGAGATCGCAGCCATTTTTTTCTACCATGAAAAATTTCAAGTAGAAAAGGGAGTATCACTTGTTCTTTCACTTTGGGGATTTTTCTCCTATTTTTATGGCGAGGCTAAAGAAATGAAGAAGCAAAAGAAGAGAGAAAGAAATAATACAAATTCAACTGATGTGGAATCATAAATCATAATCTTCTCGATTACAAACTATTAATACTTTTCTAAATTAAGCTTATAGCTTACATGTAATGACTGAGCAACAGGTGTTGGTCTAGTGGTGTAGGCATCACTTTCGGAGAATTTTCGAGATCGAGTCTCACCCGTAACAATGTTGGAGTTTTCTTTATTTTCCCAACTTGCTAGGGTTTCTCCGTAATTACCTTTAAAAAAAAAACTTATATGGAATGACTTAATTCAGTTTCTAGGAAATATTATGTAGATTAAGATCTATCTTATTTTTAGAAATTTGAGGGCTATTGACTATTGAAAAAACTAATATGAACTCGGTGCATACTAATTAGTGTGCACCCGATCTATATCACATGAATTTAGGATAGTGTATATTGATATAAAATGATATAGTGTATGTTAAAATGATATAGTGCATGTATATTAAAATGATATAGTGTACCTATGTATAATATAGTATAGCTATTTTTGATAAAGTGTATCTATTTTTGATATAGTGTATGTTTCTGTAATGCGTTTAAGTAAATATTTTCCTATAGGATACAGTGTACCTAGTTATGATATAGTGTTCCTATAGGATATAGTGTACCAAGTTATGATATAGTGTACCACTGTATGATATAGTGTACGTAGTTATGATATAGTGTATTTATTTTTGATATAGTGTATCTATATGTATCATATAGTGTACCTATTTTGATATAGTGTATCTATTTTTGATATAGTGTATAAGTGAGTACTTCTTAACCGGACACGTGCCTGGCTCTGGTCCACACTATTTTTAGTGTTAACCGGGTCTATGCAAGACGAATTGAATGACTATTTGGGGTGTGAGCTAACAATTCAACTTCTTCTATGTACCTTTGTGTTGCAATGTAGGAAATGATTTGAAGTGTAATGACATTAAGATGATGAATATAAATTCTTTTGTAATCATGCAATATTTTAAGCTTGGCAACTACTTGTCCACAATCTGACACCCAAAAAAAAGGATTTACAAAATACAAATTAATGCTTTTATCTTTTTCAATTCATGGTTTCTACGAAAGGAGAGGATGCACATGATATCATATTATTAGCTTCTCTAGTATCACAACTTTTTAGGTCTTTTTTTAAATAAGTAGAGTTTAAAAAGTAACTTGGGAGTTGGTAAGTTAGTTATTTAAGATTAAAAAGGAAGAATTGGCTGTTCAAGATCCGGATTAGGAATGAAGGCCAATAATTTAAGACCCAAAAAACAATATTAAAGGACTTAATAGGCCTAGTAATGCACCGTGAAGTCATGACTCATGATTATACATAATTTGTTTGCCTCCTTTGTTTTATTAAGGGGTGGTGCATGTGCGAATTTGATTTGGGATTTGTTTTTCTAGAAAGTAATTGGGATTGTGTATTTGTGTCATCATTTTAGTAGCATGGAGGTTTTTATCATCCTTTTGATATGTAGAACTAGTTTTTAGGCTTGTGTTACGTCCAATTCTCAAGTAATTATATCTTTCATTTATTAAATTTTACTTTAAAATAATAATATCAAGTATCATTTAGTTTAGTGGTTAAAACTTTAATATATATGTTTAAGAGTACAAGTCAAATCTTATACAACACATTCTCTATTTTTTTAATTGTATGTGGTATACATAAAGTTAAACACACTAAGGAAAATCGTCACATGGCATCGTTCCTTGTTCAGGAATGCCTTTTTATATATTAACTAGTTATTAAGCTCGGACTTTGCCCCGCGTAAGAAAAAAATTCATTTATTAATATAATGCTTTATGATAAAGACACTAAATACAATTTAGCCTAGTGGTTAAAACTTTAGTATATGTACTTGAGGTCTCGAGATCAAATCCTATACTATGCAATTTCTTAATTTTTTTTTATTGTACATGGATTACATGAACTAAAACTTCATAGGGAGAGCGCCACGTGGCACAGTTTTGTAGGCCCACATTATGTCTCGAGTACTTATAGTTATCATTATTAATAATTTACTTTAAAATTATATCACCAAATATTGTTTGGTTTAGTGTTTAAGACTTTGGTATATAAAGTTGAAGGTCATGAGATCAAATCTTATACAAGCATTTACTAATTTTTGTTGTTGTATGTGGATCATGTGTAGTAAAATAACCTAATGGAGAGCGATAAGTGACATCATTTCTTAGTTAAGAATACCTTTTAATATATTAGTATAGATAGTTTTTAGGCCCGCTTGCCCCGGATAATCATAATTTCATTTATTGATATTTTACTTTAACATTATAACATACACCAAACATTAAGTGATTAGGACTTTAGTATATAAGTTTGAAGTCATGGGATCAAATCTTGTGGCATGCATTTTCTATTTCTTGTATTGTATGTACTCTAAGGTCGAGCGCAACGTGACAAAGTTTTTTTTAATAAAAACGCCTTATAATATATTAGTTTAGATAGATTAATAATTAATATAGATTTCATCGATCAGTAGTCATTAGAATATTTGGCAAGACTGGCTCATTTGAGCTTAATTTATAACTCACGCTCCTAAAGAAATATGATTTGTAAATCTTTACCCTTATGAGAAATCTAAATCTTTTTCCTCATTTTTGATGTTCCAAATCTGGACCAATCTTTCCTAATGACATGATCCTATGGTGATATATTACATAACCGGTCTATCAACTGAAAATTACTCTTACAAGCCTAGTAAAAGAACAGATTAACTCTTGTCAAAAAAGAAAAAAAAAAAATAGAACCAACATACTCCTTGCGGTTTCTAAAAATCCTCCTACTTTTACTTTTCACACGTGTCAATGCAAAAATTTGAGCATTGATATCTCTTGTTATATATCTGTAAAAAATTATTAAGACGAATTTAACAAAATCCCGCATGATTATGTTTATCCTTACGTGTAAATTACAAACGACTATCAAAGTGAAATATGTGAATAAGAAATATGTCAATACGCGATGATTTTCAAGAACTGGTTGGAGGAAATACCTAGCTAGCTTATAGAGTTATAGTCTTATAGAAGTATATACATTATACATCTGATCTATATTTGCTTCCTACTTATTAATTTGTTGTTTCCCTAGATTTTCTAGTATTTTAACTCACATGAACATACTATAGTCCACTTGCTCTATAAGGTTGAAAAATTCCCATAAACTTCACGTAGTAAGTAGTAACCACTCTTGCAATTCTTTGTCCCCTTCAACAACCCCCATTTAGTAACTACCAAAGAAGGTCAAAAGAAGACGATCTGAATGATAGGAGGAAGATAGTGAGGGGGGACCTGTTAAGCACAAAAACGTCCATTTTTTTTAGCCAACTCGTTCATTGGAAAAAAAACAAAAAAAAACTTATGTCTCACTTATTTTTATTATTATCTACGCCACTTAATTTTATTGATGGATGTAAATTAAACTTTGCCTCATTTACTTTTTAAAATAAGCTAGTTTGTTTAAATTTAAAGATATAGACTGTACTAAATTACATGTAATAATACAATATAAGTGGAACGGAAAATTTGGGCTAATATTAGTATGGACCAATGTCGAAACAAGAGGACCGAAAAGAAATAAGGTTCTTGCAATTACGTAACTTCCTTTTATTTATTCATTTAGTTTCCCACATACACACTTATACAAAATTAATCCCAATAATTTAACTTTAACATTGCACAAAAAATTAAACTAAAAACCCAATAAATGGATTGAATTTTTACCCACCCACAAATAACATATACCAAAACATGAATTTCAATCAAGTAAATCATAAGTAAAACATGCAAGCACCAAATTATGGCCAAAACATTTATCAGGAATAATATTCCTCTTGCTCATCAGTAGTTCCAAGCATTTGTATGAAGCTTTTGTCCACTATATGAGCTAGGGCTGAGGAAGCAGCTGATGCACAGCCTTCTACCTCAGTAACTTCCTCGGCCTCCACCAGCACCAGCACCAGCACCACCTGCGCCACCAGCACCGTAACCCGCAGCAGCAGGCTCTTCACCTTCTTCACATGCAGCAGCAGGAGGCACAAGTATTGCCTTCTTCCTCTTAGCTACACAGAAGAGGCAAACAGCCAAAAACGCAAGGAAGAAGAAACCACCTAAAGATACACCTACTATCAATCCAGTGTGCTTATTTCCTCCTGGTGGTGATCCACTAGGAGGGGACAATACAATCTCATTTGATGGTGGTGAAGCATACACTACAGGAGTTGGTGGAATCCCGCCACCACCACCACCACCACCGCCTGGTGGTACACCACCACCACCATGTGGTCGAGGTGGTGTTGCTGCTGGTGGAAAAACATTACCATGTGGTTGAGGTGGTGATGCAGGAACAACACCACCAGGTCCTGGTGGTGTTGATGATGTAGATGGTGGTAATGCTGTAGGTGTAGGAGGAACGCCACCAGGAGTTTGTGGTGGTGATGCTCCATGACTAGGCGGTGACGCTTCGTGTGAAGAGGGTGGTAAAGGCCATATTGATGGTGGTGATGCATCGCCTCCGGGTGGAGATGGGGGCCATATTGAGGGTGGTGATGCTGGTGGTACTCCAGTTACTGGAGGTAGTGGTGGTAGTGGTTGTGGTGGTGGTGATGAGCAATGTTTGTCGTGCCTCGAATGCGGGTGGCATGGAGGAGGAGGTGAAGTAGTGTATGAGTGATGATCAGGGTTTGGTGGTGGTGGTGGTGGTGAGGAATAGATATAAGGTGGTGGTGGTGGTGATGGGGATGGCTTAGAGTAGGAGTATTCCTTTAGTTGGCGCATTTTCAAGGGTAGTATGATTTATTTGATAGATAGATGGATAGGTTATATTTTAAATAATGGTAGTGTTTTGGACTTGTTGGAAAAGTGAACCAACTTTGGGGGCCTTATATAGAGGGTTTTAGCAGCCTATGTTTTTCAGTCACATGCTTATTCCTATATTAAACGTTTTTCTTGGGTCTTTGAAAAGCCATAGAGGGCATAGATATATATGAGATTAAGTATTTAACATTTTGGATATTGTTCCATATAAAATTTCAAACTGGTTAGTTAACATTTACATGATTTTACTGTTAAGATACAAATTCTCATGTATTCCTCAAGTTCATAATCATCTTTCACATATATAATGTCTCGATCATAGAGTTAAACTATGTAAGAAAAATCATTATCATGTGTGAATTTCTTCAATGTATATTTTTAAATTATTGATTTCTAAAGTTTCATTGATAAGTAATTAAAGATATTTATAATTAAGGATGTACATTAAATATCATAAGAGAAACAGATGGAAAGAATTAGGATGTATGATGTACTTTACAAGATACATCAAATTGGACAACTTATAAGAACATTACATTCAATAAATACTAAAATTGCAAATTAAAATTAGGATTTAATTTTGCAAAAAAAAAAAAAAAAAAAAAAAAAAAAAAAAAAAACTCTTTTTCAAGTATTCTTTGGAAAAAACCACAAACTTAATTTTATTTGCAAGACGGGACCATTCCCTTTTTTCAGTATGGTTTTCAACATTTAAGTGGTTGAAGTAATGTCTAGAAAAGGTTAAAAAGATAATTAGCTTTTGAAGTAGTAGTATTTGAAATAGCTTTTAAAGGTAGAATATAGTTCATGCGTTTTTTTTAAATAATCCAACGTTTAGTTTATCGAAAACTAATCGTTTTATAAGTTATATATTTTGGCAACTAATCTTTAACCGCTTACATTTAATTGTAGATAGCTATTATAACACACTATCAACTCAAACAATCGCTATAGTTGTTGAAAAAAACCTATACAAGTGAATAAGTGATTCTATTCATTTGCTTATAGGCAAAATCAAATTAGGAAGACAATGAGATAATTAACTAAAATGGACGGCTGATCGAGGTCATAGATGAACATGTATTTAATCATTTCTGAGAGACTGAGACTGGACTACCTACTATTTCTATTAGGCTCTGTTTGGGGAAGCATTTCAGGTGACTTAAATGATAAGGTGCTACAATTTTAAGTCACCTTATATGATTAGTGGTGTTTGGTGGAGGAATTTAAATAATATTTAAGTCCAAAATTTGACTGAAATTGAGTTGGAGTAAAATATAGCTTCTGAGATCAGGTGCTGAAATTTTTTATTATTATTATTTTCTTTTTATCTTTTTAAGCCTAAAAAAATATTTTTCTTTTTATGTTTTTAAGTCTAAAAAGATATTTCAGCTACAGTCACAAATAATATTACCAAACAGGTTATGTAATCAGCTAGCTTATCAGTTTCAGCACCTTAACAGTTTCAGCTGCTACCTAATCAATTTCAGCCACCTTATCAGTTTCAGCTCCATTTCAGTCAATTTTGCCAAACATAGCCTTAGTCTATTACTATATGTCCAGCACTCCAGGCAGCTTGATTTCAATATAATGTACAATATAATGCTTTCTTGGATGCAAGTTTAAAATCTTGTAACGAGTCACATTGTAATTAAAGAAATCAAGGTTTGCACTTTGTACTTGCCTCAGTTCAGGGCAACTTCTTGGCAATTGTCATTGGTTTTTGCCAGCGAGTTAACGCAAACAACTGTTCAACAAATCTTCTTTGCCCCTCATTTATACTTCTAAGATAACTAACTTTCTAACATGTGACGCGTGAGATGATAATTTTTCATTTTGATATTTTGTAATATCGACTAGTTAGTTTTACATACACGCAATACATACAGCAACCACTCATTATAATAGTTTAAGTTGACATTTTTTCAATAAATATTTTGTTTTGTTCAACTTATTGTAAGTTATTTTCGGCAAAAAAAAAAAAGTTCAAATCAGTTTAGATAGTTCATATAAGCAAAAATAGCATTATATGCACGCGATTTTTTCACCAAGTATCCACGAGTTTTCAGAAAATTCATCACGTACCCTCGTACTTTTCGAAATTCTATAGATACCCACGAGTTTCATGGTAATACATCAAAATGTCCTTAATGACTAATAATAGTTAACTCAGTCAGTCATTAACCTTTTTCTTTAAAACCCTAATTAACCTCTCACTCTCTCCCTAACCCCTAAAATATTGGTACTCGTTTTGATGGGCTTTTCGACGGCGTCCGTTTTGTTTAAAAAGTCGTTTTGTTCGCGGAATCGGCTGTTTAAGATCGTCCCGGGAAGCGTGCCAGATATCGTTGTATTGGTACTCGTTTTGATTGGCTTTCTGATGTTCGTGGCCCTTAAGGTCGTCGGTGGCATCCGTTTTTCAGGAAAAAAAACCATTTGACTTTGATTAGCGGTTATATCGACCATTTAAGATCACATCGAAAAGCGTGCCCATAATATTGTCGTATTGGTACTTGTTTTGATGGGATTCTCGAAATTCATTTCCTTTAATCTAAAGATTGTCGATGGTGTTCGTTTTTAAAAAACGATTGTTTTGAAGGTGAAATTGGTCGTTTAAGATCGTCTCGTGAAGCATGCCCAAAAAACCATCGTTATGGTACTCGTTTTGATTGCCTTCTCGAAATTCTTGCCTTAAAGATCTTCGGTGGAGTCTGTTTTCCCAAAAAAAGTCATTTTGGCGGCAAAGTCAGTCGTTTAAGATTGTCTCGGAAGTGTGCCCACAATACCATCGTATTGGTACTCGTTCCAATAGGTTCTCGAAATTCGTGCTGAGAGATGGCAATCGCTAATGGAACCTACCCGGATCCGTGGATCCAGATCCATTTTTGACGGATCTGGGTACTCAAATTTTGGACCTTATGGATCCGAGTAGGATCTGGAATGGTTCCTAAATTATTACCCGTTTTAATACTATTATATTATCATAATATTATAATATTAGTTATTACATGTAAAAGCGGATTTTTGCTTGAATTTCGAATTATTACTATAGTTAATGTGCAATTTTTGTGCGAATTTACAGGATACTTGACTTCGAATCTTGGGTTGATAATTGTTAATTTTTCAGAAATAGTTGATTAAACTAAGTTTGATAATTGAAAAGTTTTAAATAGTTGCAATGATTATTTTTCAGAAATTAAATGTAATTTTTGATTGATATTAGATGACTTTATTGTTTAAAATCTTTAATTATTGTGAAAATTAGTAGTTTGAAGAAAATATGCAAGGATCTGTTTTGGATTCTCATTTTTATTACCCGATGGATCCGGGTAGGATCTGGATCCTTGCCTAAAAAACGAATTTGGATCCTAGAGGACCTTGTCTAGATCGTACCCATCACCATCTCTATTCGTGCCCCTCAAAGTTTGTTGGTGGCGTCCGTTTTTTTTTATAAAAAATAAGTCGTTTTGGTGGTGAAATCGTCCGTTGAAGACCGCATCGGAAGCAAGCCTGCCGAGAATACCGTCGTATTGGTAATCATTTTTATGCGCTTTTTCGAAATTCATATCCTAAGGGTCATCGTTGTTGTCTGTTTTTTTTTTTTTAAAAAAAAGTCGTTTTGACGGTGAAATATAGGTTTTAGGGTTCGAGGGGAGGGGTTAGGGGTTAGGGGGAGAAAGGGGTTAATTAGGGTTTAAAAAATTAGGGTTAATGACTAATAGAGTCAACCGATGTAGTAATTAAAGGCATTTTCATGTACTAACATGAAACTCGGGGGGTACCTAGTGAATTTTGAAACGTGCAAGGGTAATTGGTGAATTTTCTGGAAACTCGAGGGTAATTGGTGAAAAAATCGTAAATATTTTCCTATGTAATTCTCAATTTCGAGCTCAAAAAGAATTGTTTATTTAAGGTGGAATGTTTAATTGCACAAGCTTCTATCGTGAGGGAACCATAATTCCAGACCAATTCCATCGTTGTGAGGGTAAATATTTTTTTTTAAAAACGTTCACACATAACGTTGTTGATATACTTGTTTAAGGGTGGCCATATAGTGGTGGGTAATTCTCTTATGGTGGTGCTAACCACTAATAATTGGTGTGCTCATAAAAGAGCAATTCGACTTTTATGGACCTAGTTCACAGTAAAATTAGAGTGCACCGGGCTCACGCACGTAAATTGGGATACACACTATATTATTATACACTAATACACTGAAACCCATTATATCACAAACAAATACACTGTAATACAAAAAACATTATATGGCTCTTGAAAAAAAAATATTATAGCACATAGAAACACACTATACCTCATACAAATACACTATATCAAAATTGACAATATTGTCCTAATCTTCTATAACAGGTTCAATTGTATAATCAACTATAATACACAGAAACACACTATATCACAAACATATACACTATATCAGAAAGAAATACACTAGATCACAAACAAACATACTATAGCACAAACACTATCACAAATAAACATACTATAACACAAAGAAACACACTATACCACAAAGAAACACACTATACCACAAAAAACACACTATACCACGCACAAACACACTATATCGAAACTGACAATATAATCCTAATCTTCTATAACAGGTTCAATTGTACAATCAACTATATCACGAAAACTGAAAAAAAGAGTAAGAACTTGAAGAAAGAGAAAATGAAGTAGTTATGAGAGAGAAACTGAAAAGGCAAGGAAATCCGGTAAGAGAGAAAGACAAAATAGTAGGAATTGTAATCATTACAACCTACATAACTCTATTGGGTACACACTAATTAATGCACATCGAGTTCATACGAGTTTATTTTATAAAAGAGTATGACAAGTAAGAAATTCAATATACATTTTTTTTAAGGTAAGATGAACGTGACTCACTTAATGCCTAATATACACATATGAGAATAACAAAAATCATACCTTACAAAATTACAAGTAAATATGGGCGGGCATCTAACATTTAACAACACCAAATATTCTATTTCAC
Organism: Beta vulgaris subsp. vulgaris; assembly: GCF_026745355.1. NCBI lineage: Eukaryota > Viridiplantae > Streptophyta > Magnoliopsida > Caryophyllales > Amaranthaceae > Beta > Beta vulgaris. The sequence continues at coordinate 49,665,010 of NC_079202.1, forward strand.
CATACTTGAGCACAATGGGCTTATTTTGGGCTAACAAATAGTAGAAAAAAACGCCTATTTGAATTGAAATAGTATACAACTATCTGATTCTCGGCCCGACTTATTGACGGGCAATCTTTGCTTCCCTGCATAATTTTCTCTCTCCCCCATTTTTTCCGGTAGACGGCGTTCACCTGCTTCACTCACCATCGTACTACGCGTAATCGGTAATTTTCGCCTTCGCTAATTTTCTCTCTCCTTCAATTTTCCACTAATTAGGTTCTTTCATAATTTTTGTACCTTTACTTAGTTCAATTTCGCTGATTGTTGCGCTAAATTTCATGATTTTTCAGAGAAATTTCTAGTGCATGAACAAAATTGAGCTAATTATCTCACAGAATTGCAAAACAAAGTAGGAAAAAAACAAGTTGAAAGTGAAAAATCATCTCTTTTTGACCTGGTTAGTTCTGAATTTCTCTTTAATTTAATAATTCGCTGTGATTGATTTTGTTTGTTGTAATGGAACTACTGGTTGAATTACATTAGAGAAGAAATTAGTGTTTTTTTTTTAAATGTTAGATACAATTTTATTTTGGGGGTTTTTTAGTTGATTTTTTTTGGGGAATAACAATATGAGGTTTTGTTAGGAGTAAGAATGGGTAGTAGTCAGTGTGAAACGGATGTGGGTGATGGTCCTGAGGAAGAGCCCGAGCTCGAAGAGGGTGGTGATACACCTTCTCCTACTGATGACCAAAACCAAAGTAGTCCTCAGGGAAATGGGAATGTAAACGAGAATGGGAACGGGATCGATAATGCACACTCGTCTAAACGGGTGCGTGATGGCGAGGACCAAGAAGCCGGTGGTGGAGCATCAGATAACAAGAGTCAAAATGGTGGGGTTTCGACTGAGCCTACTACCCCTCGTTCCTCCTCCGGGAGACCGTTGATTAAGACGTTTCCTGATGCCAGTGGGGGACGCTCTAGCAATGGTGTCAAGAGATTAAAGGTAATTCCTCGAAAACTTTAGTATTTGAGTTTGGAAAATTGGACTCTGAAGTGATTATCAATGATTAGTACTGGGAAATGTGGTAGGCTTGTTTGTTCTCAATATAAGCTGTAAGGAAACGGTCCTTACCTTGATCTTATTGTAGATGATCGAAGAGGATGAGGAGGCTGGAACTAAAGATGAACAAGCCGAGTTCACGAAAGAGCTGGAAGCCTTCTATAAGGGGAGATACATGGATTTTAAACCCCCCAAGTTTTACGGAGAGCCACTTAATTGCCTGAAGTATGTCCCTTTTCTTTCCATGTTTGCCTCTTATTCCAGTTGCCTTAATCTTTTTTATTTTCTTTTCCCCAAATTACTTCTTATTAGAAGTGTAGAATATGTTAGCTGACATAGATGTTCTTGGTCATGTATGGTGTAGGTTATGGAGAGCTGTGGTTCAATTGGGTGGATATGACAGGGTATGCTTAAATACTTCCTTTCATAGACTTTTGTGTCACCTCTGTAATTTCTAAAATCTGGAAAAAGCATGTCATTGTCACGCCTGTGTCAGTGCTTCGATGGTTTGGCAGAAACTTTCTGCTGTAAAGAGTTTTCTTGCTTTTGTACCCTTGTTGCTACTACTTGTGCTGTGATGGATGATTCAGATGATTTTCTTGCCCCGCATTATGCATGATTTACGATTTGTTGATGTGTAGGAGTGAAAGTATTTCCTAAATTGATGGCTTGAAGTAGTTTTTAAAGTTGGTGATGCTAATTGCATATGCGTGTGCTTGGCCTTTTGGACAGTTTAATTAAGCTTGAGTTGCCGATATCATGATTTTGGATCTTGGCTGATACACCATACACGACATATCAGCTTTTCAGCTTATGGAACTAATTTTCCTAACTTGTAAAGGACTGTTGCATGTCGACTAATACAAGTGTCATACAGCTAGTACAACTGATACAAGGGGGTGTTACAGCCTATAATAGATTAATATTGTCGGTCCAACTGACAACAAAATCAGGCTCTGTCTAGCTGTGAAGCATGGAATCTTCTGCCACCTGAGATTTTCCTAAAACCCTACCATTTTTGTGCTAATGAATCCCGAAAATGGCTCGGATATGAGGTTTCCCTGCCTCGAAAATGTTTTTGGAACCATTTCCATGCTTTGTAGCTGTTTAGTGCAACCCTTTGCATGGAACCCAATAAAATAAGAATATATGATCATATGATGCATGATCACTACTGTGATCATGACCTTTTCTAAACCTTATGGTTGAGTGGCCTGTTTGTATAACTTTAGAATGTTCTTGTCTTTTAATATCAATTCAATTACAAGGGTTTGAATGCACTTCTTTGTCATACTAATGATGATATTAAACATATGTAGGTTTATGGGTTGATTCTTTCGTAGTTCGCATAGATTGAATGTACTTAAGCTATCTTCATTGACGAACGAATGACATAATCACTTACTTATCTCTGAGAGCATTATGAGATTTCTTGCCTTTTGTTTACACTTTGCAGGTTACTACATACAAGCTGTGGCGGCAAGTTGGTGAATCTTTTCATCCACCCAAGTAAGAAATGCCGTTCTTATTGATTTTTTGCTGGACTTTTGCTGTTGAATGGGAAAATGAACAGCATTTCCTTTCAGCTCAGTCATAGTTTAGTTAGATTTGAGTCTGTATGATGGCAATATTGCTAGTCAGTTTATCTTACTTCAGGTTTATACATCTAACTGAGATTTCTTCTATTCTTGTTCAGGACGTGTACTACAATTTCTTGGACATTTCGGATTTTTTACGAGAAGGTATCGCTTTCACTACAATGTTATGGCTTAGGGATTACTTGTCTATTGTTCTTTGTTGTGTCTACACGTCAGAAGATGTATTGTGTGGGCTTCATTTGTATCTTGCTGTTAGTGATTCTTCTTTTCTGGACTTCTGTGTCACTGTTTAAAAGGTATATGAACTGAAGCAAGTTGGAGAAATTGTTGACAAGGATGAACTTTTACTTGGCAAGCATGGCAATATGTATGGTGTATCGTAGAGTATCAATGAACCTACCAATTAGCGTTTCATTATAACGAATAATGAACATTGTTTATGAAAAAAAAAATTATCAATCGATGTTCATCATAAGACCTACCAGTCACCATTCACCAAAATGAAGTTCAAGTTGAATTCTATTGATAAGCGATGTCTTAATATAAACGAAGTGTCGTTTGTTTATTAATGAACCTGTAACTGAATACTACCAATGCATGTAAAAACATTATGTAGCATTTCTGAAAACAAAATAATGTTGAATCTTTTTTTTTTCTGATTTATTAAGGCACTTGTACAAAATCAAAAGTGTAACTGAACTTGTAAGTTATATGTTGATTGGTGAACCTACTTTAAATTCTAAGTATCAAAAGAAATTTTGATTTTCAATGTAAGTTTTAGGTTCGTCAACCGAATATCGTCCCTTGGAATGTTTATTTCCAACATTCTAAAACTTTTAACTAATGTATTGACTTAATTTTTTTCCCATGTCAAAAGAAAGCGTAATATGCTTGTCACAAGTTAGCCAAGCCTAGGTATACTTTGAAGAAGTCTAATTTTAGATTCCAAGGGCTCCTATTGATGTGATGGATGTTGGTGACAAGGATGTCAGTTTGCTAATTTGAATTTTACTTGAATTTGTTTAATCAGAATAAGAACTTCATGCAAATGTGAGGTAGCAAAATTTTTATGAAGCAGTAAAAAGGATTCATAACTCTTAAAGTTTTTTCAATATTCTTGTGAGCTCAGCTGTCAATACAACTATTCAGTGTCACAGACTACATTTGGTTTTACGACTCAGTATTACTATAGCTGTTGTCATTTTACTATGGTTGTGATGATTTGGCTGTTACTTCATGCAGGCACTTCTGGAATACGAAAAACACAAAAGAGAGATTGGTGAGCTTGAATTCCCGGATGCACCCATCCCCGAGCCAACATTGGCTGAAAATGCGGTAAAGTTTATTTATCTGAACTTTTTATAGAATCGTGTGCTTGTGTCTCTGCATTTTGTAAATTGCATTTGGTGAAGTGCTATGAAATGTTACATTTATATTGATGGTGCGTGATAAGATATATGCTTCCGAAGCATAGTTCTGTTCCATCTGACGTTTGCCCCATATATTTGGGCAATGTATGCTCAAATATGTGGTCACTTGTCATCTTGTTAGAGTATCGATCTCAGGTCAGCCGGGTCTCTTTGTCTAGTATTGAGATATCTGCATTTTACTCAGTGCTCATTAGCACACTAAGATAATTTGGGATCCCCATGACCATTTGTAGGTTTTCTTTTGTGCTTAGAGAAAGGCCACTGCATCACAGTAATTCAAAGACAGTAGTAGGAGAGATTAATAGGAGGGCTATCAGTCTGTTTTTCCTTTGTATCTGTTGTTTGGTTGCATGTTACAATTTGGCTTCATGGATTTTGATAGTTCCACAATCAAAAATCCACACTTGAAGGCATGAAATTAAAACTCTCCCGTTCCGTTTTTGAACGGCCGTTCTGTAACGGATTTTGGATTTGCCGTTCCGCCAAATCCCGTTACGGAACGCCATAATAAAAATCACATACTTCTCGCCGCGTTGTTCGTTATGTAATGCGAACTCGCCGCATTAGAAGTTAGAACGCTTTTGTCCCCGTTACATCCGCTCTTTTTAAGTATTGGCCAAAATATTTTTACGGTTTAATTATATAGCTAATAAAACATGATATTATGATAGATTTAATTATATTATGTTGTAATAATGCTTCATATACTAAAACAAAGAAAATAAGGTTAGAAAATATTAATGTGAATTTTAAAAAAAAATTCAAGCCGCATTGGCCGCGAAACGTTATATTTCCCTGTTACAAGCCGTTCCCGCGATAACGCGGACGCGACCGCGTTTTTTTCCCCTGCTTGAAGGTCTTTCTAAGTTTGATGTTATCTCGCTGATATAACTTTATCCTCCTTCAGATGGGTTAGAAGAGAATCCTAGCTGCCAAGATCACAATCTTGGTTGCAGATAGTATGATCCTATAATCTAAAAGTAGATAATGATCTTGATTGACCAAAGATACGTTCTTTGTAGATTGGAGGGATCCTACAGGGTTCTGTAGGATTGTTTTGGTTCATAAGTGGTTTATTGAAGTGGTTCATAAGTGGTTTTATTGAAGATCTTTGAGTCGTGACTTCTTATAGAAAGTTAGAAATTATATTTTTGCATTAGGTTTGCTGTGGTTTTAATGCTTACCTAATAGTGACAATGTGACATATCGCAGAAAGTTAGCTTTGGCATTCAACACTTATAGATTTTTCTAAAGTAATAATCTTGGCACAATATATACACTAATGGAAAATGCCAAAGTTTATCATGGGATCTATCCCTAAAGAAAGTAAGATTTTAGAATCTGTTGTAAGACCTAATTTTTTTTTCCCCAACAGTTACATGGATGGTACTCTAGTGGAGTCCCTATCTCAGGGAAAGCCACTAGGGAAACTAAAGTACATCGAAAGAAAACAAGAAAAGAAAGGATAAAAAAACCAAAGTAAAAAGCTAGATCTAGCTTCTCAAGGAAGTTTACATATGTGCTTCTCAAAGAAGCGAACAATGGGAAGGCAGACGCGGTCATAAGATGAACCACCAACTTAACCTTCAAACACTCAAATGTGGCCATCGGCCCAACAAGATATCTCATGTTGGCAAGAACCAAGCCGTTGTCCGGGCTATATTCGTGGCGGTGACCAGGGGCGTCTCTATCGACAGGGAGTCCGTAACGAAAAGTCGGGATAGGAAGCGGCAAAGGTTTGGGAATGGAAGCGGCAGCATGGATCTATGGGGCAGTGAGAAGTCAGAGGAGGAAGAGGCAAAGGGCGACGGAAGTAGCTAAGAAAGAGAGAGATAGAGGTGGCAAGACTTTAGGCAATAGAGGAGCTGGAGAAGAGAGGCGGTGGAGGGGCTGATACTAAGGTGGTGGAGAGGGATAGAGAATTCTAGAGAGAAGGGAGAGCCCTGTCTCTAGAATTCTCTTGGGGTTTTTAATTAGACCTCATACTGGGATTTCTATTTTTATTGTTATGGTGCTTGGTACCATAGGCGGTCATGTGGGAACATTAGTGCCCTCCTTGTGAGCTTGATACGAAGGTCATTTAACATTTTCAGTTTAGTGAATATTTGGCTCCAATGTGGTTGAAATAGATGGGTCTTCATCTATTTATGGCATGGTTTAGTTGATGTTAGTTGAATAAGGAAGGTTCCAATAGCGTAGGACAGGGAGAGTTTAGTTTTTAAATTATAAAAAGGGGCAACGGCCAACAGGTGACTTATCCGTCCACATGCCTAAACTTTTACCAGAGAAATACCTTCTTCAATCTCCTTTACTTTGTTTTGCTCCGAAGCTCGAAATATCCTGGTGCTGGAGGTCCTCCGGGTCTGAGAAGATCACCGGATCTGACCAACCACTAATTCACTGGTGAGTTAGGCTGTTGAGGTTCACAGTTCCGGGATGCAGCGCACTTGGCGTCGGAAAGATCCCTGTACGTGAGTGTACTGTAAAACTAGGAGAAGAATAGAACTAAACAGATCCACTCTCTCTTGACTGGTGACCAGTTAGGAGGTCAGATAAGGGCTTTCCCCTTGTCTGATGTTTGCTTTTCCAGTTAACATTTTACTTTGGCTCAAGTTATAGAAGGCTTATCTGGAAGAAGGTTAAAAAGGCTTTATATCTTTGAGCACAATCTATTAAGTAAAAGTATGGTTTATGAGCCTCTTTGTGAAATAAGTTGGCCTTGCGAGTGTGATTGTGTGCCTTTGCTTCGCACCATGGAACCAAGCACCTAGGTGCCTCCTGGCTCGGTTTTCTCAAAACTAAGGTTGACAGCCCCTGTATGTCATAAATTCCTTGGTTTTTCCCATTTCATGGTGGTTGTTACTTATCTAAAAAAGATTATATTTTTCTTACAAAGTGTCTATCCGTATTTTCACAATACTAGCAGTCTAGCACACTAATAATTAAAATTACATCTCAATATGTGAAATATCAGCATTTCCAAATTTGCAACATATAGAGTACCCTATCTGGTTGTAGTAAACCATGTGGTTCCTCAATCGATCAACATAAGGGATTTTGTGACATTGTGAATCCTTTGATTGTTTTGTTGATCTAATTTCGTTTTAGCTGCTAGCAAGTCTCTGCCGTCCTTTCTTCCCGTATTTTTTTTCTAGTGGTGTAAATTATTTGGATAAAATCCAAAGTCCAATCCTATCCGAATTGAACTATTAATTATTATGGGTACTTTTTGTATTATATTGGATTGGATTTGGAACTTTTTTTCTTGTCATTTGGATTTTTGGATTGAGCCTTAAGGGTGTTCGAATAAAAAGAACGGAATAAACCAAATTTCATTCAAACTTTTTTTTTCAAAACTTCAAGAATTGTGAGTCTGTGATATGATTATGAACTCAAGACCAAATAAGTAATGATTAATAAGACATCTAAGTAATTTAGTATGTGGATTTATATTCCTCTTTAAAACTTGACACATTAAATATTAAAGTTAAGTTTTTTTTTTTTTTTGAAAGACTCGTATTTTCATTTTCAAGACACATTATAAGGTTTATGGACCGATATTTTAGCTTGAAAGAAAGTTTTGTCTTTACATATTAGCCCATTATTAGAAAATAAGATCCAGAAATTATTAGTCCCGACACAGTAAATTTTTCCATTGTGATTTTCATATTGGATCCGAACTAGCAATTCTTAATCCGACACCCGAATCTATTTCGGAAAACTGAACGGTGAATCCCTTCCAAAGAAATACTTGGTACTGTTTTTTCACTTCAATGACAGCTTCATTGTTTGCAACATTATAACTCATTAGTTGAGACCAACTGAAATGTTGTTTGTGTAATTATAATAAAAAAGAAAATCTTTGTGCATAACTGTATGACTGCTGTTTATATATATATTTACTTTTTGGATGATTGTTTTTGTTCTAATTGAAAGCTACATTCCTCCGACTTGTAAATATTTTGGTGTGTACCATGATTACAATAGAAGTTCGACAACCGAACCATGCTGGACCCTTCGCACTTCAAAGAAAATGTATCAAATGATCGGGAGGTACAAAGGATCTCTTTAGATGCGAACTCATAATCTTAAGTTAAGGGTAATTAGTAAACCAAATTTAAGGAGCTCGATCTTCATATAAAAAGAGTCGTAGTGTTTTGTGATTTCACTTTGATGATGGATTGCAACATGCAGGATTTATTCCTTAATTTTTCCTGTTATCTAGTGCAACTATTTGAATGCTTTGTATCTTTGTATTTATTTTGTTAGTTATATAACTTTTTGACGCGTGGTGTCCTTTTTTCTAGGGAAATGCTTGCCAAACTGGTTCAGGAAGGGTGAGGAGGGATGCTGCTGCTCGTGCGATGCAGGGTTGGCATGCTCAACGGGATTTTGGTTTCGGAGAAGTTGGGGAGCCGATTATCAAGGTATAAATATGCAGATTATATTTGAGCTATGGTTCAAAGTATTGCTTATTTTTAGGATGTTTAGTACCTAAGTGAATGTATCTAATTTATGAGGATTAATTGGAGAATTTCCATCAATTATATTTATATTATTATTAAATGGGAAAATTTACCAACTTCAAAAGGAAAGAAAAAGAATCATAAGGAATGTGTTCTCTCCATTTGCTTGTCAATGTTAGCTGGCGTTCTCCTCTCACCTCTCTATTCCTGTTTCTCTTCCTATTTCTAGCTGCTGTATTTACAAAACAGAGCCACTGATTATCCGATTATGTAAATTTGACCCTACATCTTTCTCCCTTTCAAGCTCTCTTCCTTTTCCTTTACCCCTCACTCCTACATCCCATAGTCTTTTCAATTAAGCATTGCAACTTCCCCTAGACCGCTCCACCCAAGCTTTCTCTCTTCTTCTCCTCCCTTGTTTCTTCCTTCCCGTATCTTGCTTAGAGGTGTAAAGAAGCTGATGGGAATCCCATGCTCAGCAAGCTTGGAATTCGAGCTAGTTTATCTTTCTTAATCTTCTAATTGAAAATTTGATGACTTTTTTAGAGCAACAAAATCCAGCTAATAATATGAATTTTCTTCTTAGGTTTGAACACTAGAGTGGAGTATGCTTTCTTCTTAGTAGGGAAATATGTTAAAGATATTGATAGAGTATTAATGTGTGGGAGGATCCACATCACATGGGATCCCACTATAGAGAGTGAGAGAGAGTCCAGATCCACATCACATGGTAACATGAAAATTGTTTTGGTGATATACTGAAAAAAGGAATAAAGGAAGTTTTTAAGTGAATAGAGGGCTTATGAAATAAATTCAAAAGAACAAGCTAGGCTGAGCCTACTGAGGCTCAGCTATTTTTGAGGTTTAGGTTCTCTAGAATTAGGCTTGTGCTCGATTGTCAAATCTAGCCCAAGCTAGCTTTGGCATGGTTTGGGCTTGCAGAGCCGAAGAGCTGGTCGAGCAGGCTTAACTCAGGTACCCTTGATCTTAATGAATTGCAAGGCTCACTTGTACCTGGTAGAATGTGCTACGGGCTAATGGAAGTAGGGATCTAAGCAAAGGGAAAGGGTAGGGTGAAGATAGAAGCGTGAGGACGAGGCGTCATCGTGCAGGGGAGAGGAGGATGATGGGTTAATTTTATTATGTTAATAACTTTTAAATAATTTTCTGTGTAATGTTCCCACAATATTCTGATACCCTTTGCTTCGTATTATGATTAACAAATAAGTGTCTTGTACATATCTCTGGGAGTGGTTTCCTTAAATCGGATTTCTGTGTGCATAGCAACAGTACTTCAGATCTTTTTCAGCCTTTTTTTCGGGGAAAAGATTTAGTTATGCTATGGTACTTTTTTGGTTTGTGTTCAACTTGTACCTGGGATTTCTTCAAATGCCTTTATTTTGTCAGGATAAAAGCATTAATTCTACTCAAAAGCGTGAAAAGCAGTTGAAAAACATTGGTATGTTGCTGTATCTTTTCATGCTACAATATTTTCATTTAACCAGAATCAATGGTTATTTATGTGTATGATTGTATATTTCAGGTGTGAAGCAGAAGAAACCAAGTAATCTAGAGCTTGCAGATAGTGAGATGCCTGAAGCAAATAAACAGTTGAGGCTTTCTGATTGCATTTTTATTTTTCTATTCGTTTTTCAGCTTCACTACCAAGTACCAACTACACGTACAAAACACCAAAGACTAATAAAAGAAAAGTCAAGACTCCACACATGCATGAATGAACATTAGCATTTGCATTATCCTCCCTGACTAAACCAGAAAAAACAGATAGAAGACATGCTTCTTTTCCCTTCTAATCACTTCTTATACTCCGATGTTATTTGACTTGTGATGATAAAGAGAACATTTCAGCATGCACCTTATTTTGGGAAAAAGTTAATGGCTATTGTCATCTGATAGCATCCCTTTTGTAATGATTTTTTTTACAAGGAAATTATAATGGTTAAAGCTGACGGCCTCCTTTCTTCTCAGCCACTTTTTTCAACCAATAAAAGCATGATTTTATTGTATAGGATCATATACAATGACCTGACGCTGACAGTATGATGGCATTTGACTTTTGGTTAGGATCCTATAATATGGGACAACCACCTTGGCCTTTAGTAGCTAATTACTTCTTTCAGACCTAAATATATTGACACTTGCCTAAAATGGATGTCTTGAAAAAAGCTTATGCATTTCTTGTGTAATAAACTTTTTCTCTCTGTTCAATATACTTGATGTCTATGCCAAATCCAAGTGTGAATCAGATATAGGGATTAACAGAGTAATATACATACTAAGTCTTCTAATCTTAGCCCTTTTTTGTATTATGATTTGTCCTCAACTGTTGTCCATTTCTAGAAATTTCAAATCCTTGCCAACTCTATGAACCGCCCTTGATCAATTAATGAGCTCTCAGTTAAATAATATAACTTAAACAAATTTTAATTGATGAGAATTCATATTTTAAGAAGGGTAAATATGAAAACCTATAAGTATTTGTGACATTGTGATTATTTGACAACTCTCCTGAAATTTTGGATTTTCCATGAGGGATAAAAGTTACTGGATGGAAAGAGTCAATTCTGTATAAGCCTTCTTTAATTATACTTGGTGTATATGGATTTACATCATTTTTAATGTCATCTGACCACCTGTTGATAGTATTTAACGAAACACTTTCCATCTTACTTATAGGTCAGTGTCAACAGTTCTGGATGCCGGGCCCCCAGCTGATTGGGTGAAAATCAATGTCAGAGAAAGTGTGAGTTTTTGAAGACTGATGCTCATAGGTTATTCTCTTTGACCCCTTGAGCTAATGCAGGAAATGACTGACGGTTCTTTTTCCTTCCCTTCTCCTGCAGAAAGATTGTTACGAGGTTTATGCTTTAGTTCCTGGACTTCTTCGCGAGGAGGTACCATAGCTCTCCTTTATAATTTGAATTTATGTGTTCCTTTTGTTGCTCTGGCTTGGTGTTCTCTTGGTGCCTGCTTGTGCTTTCTGGCTATTCATGAATATGTTCTCAGATCCAGCAAATAGGTCCTCACTATCGATTGATGACATCTGTTTGGACTGTTTTCAAATTTCTGTTGGGTGGGCATTATTGCGAATTTGCGACATATCTGAATTAATATAATACTATGATTTTTGGCCGTTGGGGTAAATGATATAATGGCCATTTGAAAATCTTCAGTATTCACGTCATGTTATTTGTGATTGTGCATCAGGCTCATTTTTGCAGAAGTCACCCGTTTGTTGGTAAAATCAATGTTATATGCTATGTGTTACCTGGTTCAAGATGATCACATTAGTACACAGAAAAGTAACTCTAACATGTTCTCTTAAAAAATATGAAAGACTAACTAATGCATGGTGCACAATAACTTATATTTGTGCACCTGGTGCACACAAGACAAGCTGTTGTATGAAAGTAAGAGAAACATGGAAGCTTCGATGTGACTAGGTATATGCATATTTTAGGTTTTGCACTACCATGTATAATTAGGTAGGTCAATGTGGGAAAAGAAAGAAACTGAAAGACTGCTCATTTTTGTTGGAAAGCTATTAGGGAGTAAAGGACTGTGTTACTATCGTAAACCAAGATCCTTACATGAAAGGATGCTGTTTTGGAATGAAGTTTATATTGAAGATTTGGCCCTTCAAGTTTGATCTGTACAGTGGGCCTTTTTAGGTCTGCTAAAGCAGTGGGATGTTTTCATCATGTTTCTGTATGAAATAGAATTTTTGGCTTATCATTCATTCATTCATCTGCATGACTGAAAATATGTTGCGCTAGAGGCATTTTCCAAACTTCGGTTAGCCCAACAAATATTGTGGTTGAAGGGCCTTAATATTCTGATGGAATTTTGATATGAAAGGATTCCCATATTGCCAGGTCAAGACATGTGATGTACGAGGGAGAGGTGGTAGCTCAGTGGAGTACCACTCCGACTTTCAGGGCTTTGCCTAGGATTCAAATCCTCATCTTAACAATATAATGAGAAATTCTCTTGTGGTGGCAGTGGGCCTGTTGTAATCTGGGCTGTTTAGAGTTGTAGCCTAATAGGGGTTGGTCTTCGGGCCCATTATCTATCTTAATCCAAAAAAAAAAAAATTGATGTCTTTCTATATGTATGTTTTCCTCCTACCGATTGCATTACATGACCTTAATCAATGTCCTATAACTTTTTCCTTGCATCTTGATGATTTAGGTTCGCGTTCAGTCTGATCCTGCTGGGCGTCTTGTCATCACTGGTCAGCCTGAGCAGCTTGACAATCCTTGGGGCATCACTCCATTTAGGAAGGTAAATTGCGATAGCTTTTGAGTCTAGTAGCTTAACTAGTGTGCTGATGCTATCAAACTTAGGATACATTTCTTTTCAAGTCATAGAGAACTCGTGAGATAAGAATCCGGAGCCTCCACTCATAAAAACACAGATTGAAAGCGATCAGCTTTATTTGCCTGTTCCAGACTACCCCAAGGAGGAAGTAGAGAACGAAGTTGCCCAATAATTTAAGTTGTGGGTCCACAAATATCCCCCTCTCTTGCTAGATATCTAACTATTGGATAACAAGAGTTACTTTTTTAAGTAAGGTTTTCCTATTTGACTTAACATTGAGTGGTTGACGGCTTTCAGGTTGTTATCTTTCCAGTGAGGATAGACCCACTACACACGTCTGCTGTTGTAAGCTTGCATGGCAGGCTCTTTGTTCGTGTTCCTTTTGATCGATCGAACACCTGAACAGGTCCATCTGGATGCAGATTCTAGTGATTTTCATTAGTCTTCTAGGGAGGTAAAAAGGAGCAGAAGGTGCGACTTATATTAAGGAAGAATGAATATTGGAATTAGAGAAGCTGACTTGTTGTTGTTCTTTAGGTTAGGGAAATTAAGGGACGATTGCTGAGTCCTTTCTGCAACTCCATGGCCCTAGTGACTCTTATAGGAGTGCAACTTGCAATTTTGTAAATTTGAGTAATGAAAATCAAATATGTTCATTGTTGAGTTGAGTGAATGCTTTATTATGTTGCTAATTTTTATCAACTTCTTTTCTAGTACAAAAAACGAAAATGACTCGCACTCTATTACTAAACCATGCCTGAAACTGGAGAAATGAGCAAAATCGAAGTTGACTTGATTTCAGTCAAAGAAAAGCGAACTGGAAATCTACTATTATTAATTATTATTATAATGTGTGAGTAAGAATTACAGGCTGCCACTTCAAAGATGAAGGTGCCATGTTATGTACTTATGTTGTTGCCTGCAATTCTTACTCTCATGATTTAATAATTATTAGATTATGTGGTCTAAAGAGATGAGGTGTGGTGTCCTCTTTTGAAGTGACTAAAATATCCTCTAATAATTTAAAATAATGTTTTTCTTTTTATAAAAAATTGAAAAATGAGAATCAATGAAACTTGCCATATGAGTAGGTCAAAAATGAAATATGCAATAAGATTAATAACTTGACAAACTAGATTGACACAATCAATTCACGAAATCAATTAGAATCTTCAACCAACAAAAGTTAGCCATATATCGTGATAACATAATATTTCATATTTACAAAGTTCAAACAATATGGTTTATTAACATTTATAATTGTTAAAAAACTTTACAAAAGTCGTTGAAAAGAAAATTATTAATTCATCGACCAAATTTTACCCTAACAGTATTGAACAGTTAAAAATCATTCACCTTTAGTTTAAAAGAACCTCAATAAATTACATCACTATCCAAAAAAAAAAAAATTTAAAAAAAAACATGTCAATTTGTATATAATAACTATATACGATTGTCGATGCACGCATCGCATGCATATGAATATTTCATATTTACGTGGTATATAGACATATATTTGTACACTATGTTGTTTCCAATTAAGCATAACAATGTTAAATTATGTTTGGATTAATTTGAAATAGTCAATAACCCTTAATTGGGGGGTGCGATCATACCAGCACTAATGCACCGGATCCCATCAGAACTCCGCAGTTAAGCGTGCTTGGGCGAGAGTAGTACTAGGATGGGTGACCTCCTGGGAAGTCCTCGTGTTGCACCCCTTTTTTCTGCAAAATTCATTTTTCCTAGCTGGTGCCAAGTCTTTGGGGCCCAATATTTCTATTTTGCAAGCTGAAGCGTGGGCTCTTAGAGAAGGAATTAAAGGAGCTATTTCTCTTGATATTTCTAATATTATTATTGAAGGAGACAACTTAGCTGTCATTAATTCTATGAAGAATTGTTGGCGTATTCCGTGGGAAATTTCTAACATTGTGATAGATGCAGGTGTGGCTACTAGGTGGTTTCAGGACTGTCAGTTCCGTCACTGCTTTCGCGAAGCTAACAAGGCTGCTGACTTCATGGCTAGGAAAGCGCATGACCACCCCTCCTTACTGTACTGGTTCCCCCCGTACTGTTTGGATTTTTCCCTCATCATCCGAAAGGATGTTTTAGGCTGGCCCCCAGATTAGGGGGTTAGCCTAAGTTTGTTCTCCTTATCAAAAAAAAAAAAAAAAAAAAAAAAATAACCCTTAATTGGGAATATAAAAGGTTAAATGATTATAGTTAGGATTATTATAGCAATTTTTCCAAAAACAGAACTGTATAAGTTCAAATAAATATATTTAGTTATGATAAGCTCGTATTAGTTAAGGGCATCATTCTCCTAAAAAAAAAATTTAAGGGTGTTATAGAAAATTTTCAGAAAAAAACTAAGGTGTTTTAGGTGGAATTTTTCACTTTTTTTTTAAAAAAAAGGTATATTATAAAACCGTCATTAATATATTTCCTTTTTCTTTTCCTTATCAATGAATAAATCTCTTTACTTGTATGACTTAGGGCCTGTTCTCCCCAGCTTATTTTCAGTTCAGTTCAGTTCAATTCATCTCTCTTCAGTTCAGTTCAGTTCAGCTCTCTTCAATTCAGTTCAGTTCAGTTCAGTTCAGCTCAGTTCAGTTCAGTTCAGCTCCATTCTTTTATAACCATTTTGTTAAATATTATTATTATGTCGGTATAATTTATTTTACTAATTACTCTTATTATTATTATTATTATTATTATTATTATTATTATTATTATTATTATTATTATTATTATTATTATTATTTATTTTTATATCATTACTATTAAGTATTATTATTATTATTTCTATATATTATTTTGTTTATTATATCTTTACTCATTATTATTAGTATTATTATTAGGAGGAACATGGTTTAGGTCAAAGCGCAAATAACCCACGTTTTTTATCCCATAAACCAATCAAATCGCGTCAAAACAGTTTATGATGCAATTTTCGCGGTCCAATCCAATCATTATTTTTAATTACTAAATATTATTTATATTAAAATCGTAATATTAATTTACTTCTTAGATATTATTGTTATTATATAATCATCATCAAGTATTAATATATTAATACAAATAATATAAAATAATTATTATTAATTATTATTATTATTAATTTATGATTATTAATATTATTTATTTATAACTCTCATTTTAAAATATCCAAAATACTATTATTATTACTATTCATTATTATTACTTATTATTATAATTGATTATTATTTAATATTCATATTATTATTGTTTAAATATTATTTATATATTTATTACATTAAATTAATTCAATTCAATTTAATTCAATTCAATTCAATTCAGTTCAGTTCAGTTCAGTTTAGTTCAGTTCAGCTCTCTTCAGTTCAGTTCAGTTCAGCTCAGCTCTCTTCAGTTTAGTTCAGTTCAGTTCAGTTCAGTTCAGCTGTTTTATGCCGAAGAGAACAGGCCCTTAGATGTCTCGTATATCTCGAAAAAGTGATTCCGTTGATGGGATTTGGTATGATACTTATGAGGTCGATGAGATTAATATTCAAATCTTTTTTCTTAGAACGTTGAGGTCCTTCTACTAAGGTGTTCTACTTAAGAGACTTTGAGGTCCAAAAAGTGGTTGTTTACTTGAATTTAGTTTTTTTTGAGATAATACTTGGAACTTTTATCAAAGAAACCAATCGAGTGCTTAAGAGATTTTGAGGTCCAAAAAGTGGTTGTTTACTTGAAAATCTTTTTTTTTTGTTTAGATAATACTTGAAACTTTTATCTGGGAAACCAATCGATGATATATATTGTTGCTAACCAAACAACTTTGTATTATTTTATATCCCATTTGAGATATTAGAACCTCTTTATACTATCATTTGTGAATGTAATACTTCGTTTATTTTTAAGTGACTTGTTCCATTATTTAAAATGTCATCATAAGTGAAGGGTGTTCAGTAGAGTCTGGATTAAGAAATCCTTTTTTCATTCCTATATTAGAGAATCTGAATTAGGAGAAACTAGCGGGTCTTCAGTAGTGAGGATTAGAAACTGGAGCTCTTTTGACACCAATCAGTGTTGCTAGCCGTAGGATATGCTTGCTCAAAACCGAATCCAAACCCAAGAACAAAAATCCTGCAACCTAACCTGATTTCCCCAGCCAAGCCACGACTTTACTATAATAGTGGATGCTTCCTTCTCTTCTTCTAATCTCCATGCAGGAATGGGTGCTATCTGTAAAAACTCAACAAGCCTTTGGGTGGAAGGCATATGTGGGAACATAATCAACAATGATGCTAGTCTTGCAGAGATACTCGCGATTTACAAGGCAGTGTTGTGGATAAAAGCTAAGCAGTGGACATATTGCATTATTCTCTTTGATTCCTTGATTGTTGTGGACTGTATAACCGAGAATACAAGAATTAAAGATAGATATAATAACTATACTATCATGTGCAGGGAGTTACTAGAGGGAGAGGAGCAAATCAAGCTGGAAAAAGTAGAAAGGGTTCAAGTTCAAGAGGCTGACATTTTAGCTAGAGTGGTTCGCCGGGAAAGTGGGGAGGTGGATGTGTTTCGTCAAATTTGTATAGCTCTATGGGTGAAATTAGGAACTAATCCAGAGGATACTACTTTTGAACAATTATGTTGATGTTGTAATGAGGGGATCAAGATCCCTTCCTTAGTCAGGCTAGCTAAACTCTGATTGCTTTAATACTATGTTCCGGTTAACCAAAAAAAAAAGTCTCTTAAGTTCCCTCTAGGTTTTCTTATTTCTACTTGGAAGGGTTTTCTATCTCTAGGATTTCTCCTTGGGAAGGTTTTTTTCCTAACCTTCTTCGCTAGGTTTTTTATTTTTTATTGAAGATATTTCCTACATTCTTTACCTTCTTTCACTTTCTCTTTCATTTCTTTTCTTCTTGACTTCAATTGTGAATTTTTATAGGGGCTTCTACTGGTGTTTATGTCAGTAGTAAGTACCAAAAACTCCTTTAATTACTTCCAATAAGTATATCCCATCCTTAAGATGATATTTATTTTAGGGTATTCAATTTTTTTTGTTTGTCTAATGAAAGAGGAATATCTAACAATTTTTATTCTTTATAAGAATCTAAAAGACCTATCTTCACCCAACCGACACTATGCATCAGCGAAAGTTAAGCCGAATCAGAGCGAACTCACATATAGTATTGCTTCGAATGAACTTTTTTATTAAAGCTATTTTTAATCAAATTTGTGTTGTATCTAATCCTACGGTGTTGTATACTTATGTTTGAATTTAATTTTTCATGAATCTCTATTTTATATATTTGAACTCATGATCTTTTGACGTCCATCCTTAATTATCTAAATACCTCCAACTATCAACAAATATTACAAAATCAATTTAAATCTCTATTATATATGCCAACTACTTACTTCAGTTAAACAACAAGAAATTAAGATCACCATATCTTTATCTTTATTATATACGAAGAATTTTATATATTTTCACACACATCGCGTTCGCGTGTATATAAGACTAGTTAACTGTACGTGTAATCTGACTATCTCTATTCTAGAAACCTCATTTTACCCTTATTATATCTCTACTAGGTTTTGGACCCGTGCATAATGCACGGGAACTTTTTAGTATAATAAGAATGTTTATATATTACGTCTACTTGATAAAAAAAAAACTTTGTGTTTAAGAGAAATACACCTTTATATACATTTTAAATTTGTTTAGCAGATACATATGATACTTATATATTTTGGAAGACTTTTTTTTAAGGCAGAACAAAATTTATTAAGAAGCTACTTCCTCCGTTCTTTTCTATTGCAACAATGAGATTTTTACGCTATTTATTCACCACCCTTTTACTATCTATTGTGGTTTTTATGTAAGGAAAAAATAGTCATGTGAGATCTTGTTAGATTCGTTTCGATATATACTTTCAAGTGTTTCAAAAAAATTGTAATTTTTACTAAAAAGTAATTAAAGACATTAATAGTTAAAGTGTGTATTGGCAAGCGTGAAACTCAATTTTTTACAGTAGAAAAAGAACGGAGGAAGTATAACATAGTCAAAAGCAACTACATCATCATAAGCAAAAGCCAACAACACCTTTGGAGGAACATTGGAATTCCAAATTTTCTTCAACACTCCTGATAAAATAAAACCGCCAACAACATCTGTATGGGAATTCTTAAAAAAATAAAATAAAATGATGGCCTAATTTAATAAAATACTTACCAATTTTGGTGTAGCTCCACACAAAGCCATCATTTAAGGTTGAGATGGCTGAGGTAAATTAAGGATCTCAACCGCCACAAAAGAAAGAGAATTTACACGAACTTTGTCTTCATCCCAATTCCAGTGAGGGGGTCAATTTTCTCAGAAACCCTCTCCACATTATTGTCTTCAATTTTTTTTCCCTTGAAATAGCCTTAAAGTATTAGAATTCCCATGTTCTTTCTCATAAATTAGTACTATTAAACAATTTTTACTCGTGACTGACAATTGGCAACATTAAATTGGCCATAACTGATAATTGGTCTCGAGAGATACAAATCTACTATGCGATAAGGATTGTCCTTGAATTTTAACACACAACCAACAAAAAAAGCCTTTTTCGAAACCTGATATGAAATTTTGTTCCATCTAATAACAGAATGAGTACCATATAGTGTATAAATACCTTATTCCTCATTGCTACCTGAAATGACCACAATTTCGATGATATATTATATCATACCTTATTCCCTATTCCATCTGACTGAATAAGTATCATACGGAATTTCCCGCTTTACTTTTCGCCTAAATACCTTACTCCCCGTTGCTACCTGAATGACCACAATTTCGATGATGTATTATGTCATACCTTATTTCCCATTCCATCAGACGGATCGGAATAATGAGTATTATACAGGTTTCCCACTTTACTTTTCGACTCCCAAAGACTACCCCAAGTGACTCCAATGGCCCACCATTAACCTTAACTCATTAATTTCTTCCTACTAACAATTTTTAGAACATTAAGCAACAATAGTTTAATATTCATTAATACTAATCTAGAAAATGATAATGTTGTATAGTAAATAAATATAAATATGCAATACTTGTATAATGTTTGTGTATTTTATAGGTTCTCTATATGATTTACATTTCAATGTTATCTTTTACAACAAAGAAAAAAGAAGTTGTCAAAACGAAGTACATAGACAAATTAACAACTTTTCCAATTCAGTAACTTTATCAGATCTTTTCACAACAGTTTCACTCTCTTATAAACCAACTAAAATTGAATACTTATAAACCCTCCTTTGACATATAACTTGACAACTAACTCATTTTATTGATTCACCTTTCTCAATTAGTGTGTTGAGCTCATCAGATATCTCTCTTTCGAGTCTAATATCCATACGATGTATGGTTTACAAATTGTAACATTACTTTTATAGAAAATAATAAGATAAATAGGTTACTCATTTTCACTTTACTTTTCGCCTAAATACCTTGTTCCCCGTTGCTATCTGAAATGACCACAATTTCGATGATATATTGTATCTCATACCTTATTTCCCGTTCCATCTGACAAAATGAGTATTATATATGGTTTTCCACTTTACTGTTCGCATCTAAAAGACTACCCCAAGTGACTACGATGTCCACCATCCCTTACTCATTAATTTCTTCCTACAAACAATTTTAGTGTCAATACTACCAATACCTTTTTCGTGTTCGGTTCTTGTCGTTGTCATGTTAAGCTACTTTTGATAACTATAAACCAATGTTCCTTATTAATTCCTATTCAATGTAGCAATTATGTTAAAACGGTTCAAGCGTGTCATTTTCGTGTTGGAAACCTCAACTTTAACCCAATCCATTTAGTAAGACCTGTCGTGTCATGTCAGCCCAGTAATAATAATAATGTTTTATCAAAAATTGTGCTATATATCTTATTATAAATTATGCCCAAAAATATCTATTCCCTCCGTTCCATAGAGTTCTCTCGCTTTTCATTTAAGGGTGTTACATAAAGTTCTTCTCATGTCTACTTTATTTTATATTTGGTAGTTTATAATAATAATAATTTAATATTTGCATATGTCCCACAAGTTGTTCACAATATAACTCGGTCTCCCCGAAGTTTATAATTTAATATGTGCATATGACATTTTCTATCCTCCCTAAGAACTAATCCTATATCCCCACTACCAATACTTTATAATATTCCTTGGTTTGTGGAGAAACAATAAATGTGAAGGATATTATGGACGGAGGAAATATATCATAAGATATAGTGGAGCTCCATAATATAACAATATTTTTGATTTAGATTATTCTCATTAATTCCACAGTTGAAGATATTATGGCCTTATGTAATAATTCATTGCAAAGTTAAATTTTTCTTGGACATAATGAATTCAACTTATTTTTGCTTATTAAACTTATCCTAAATTTATATGTACTTATCTATACTAATTAAAATATGGTATGAAATTTTTAATTGGCAAACACGTAACCTTGTTGGTTCTTCTGTTAAACATTATAGACCCATTCATAATGTTTCCCATTAACATAAAATAAAAAAATAGCCCATTTTAGTACTTCTTCAACCTGTTACAATGACTCTTTCACCTTCCATTATCTTAGAGTTTCGATCCATCAACCACCACAAATTCATTCTATCCAATTCCCTCAAAAACTAATGTCTTGTGATTAGAACTTGGCACTCTCGCTACACATTGGCATTTTTCTTCAAAAGAATCGAATTACATACTCCTAAAACTTTAGAAATAATTCCCGAAAAAACCCCAATATAATGCTTTTCTTCATTGCCTTCTTTTCGGCGAAGATTCAATGCTATTACTTTTAATGACTGAAGCAACTTTCCCGGCAAAGATTTAGTTCTCACGATATGCATAAGGCAACCATAAACTATAGGCTTTAAATCGATTTGTTTTGTTCTTCTCCAAATACGATTAGAACTTACTTGCATGTCTTCTATAATTTAAAGGTAATACTTTAGTACTCTTGTAATTTCAATGGAAATTTTTTGGATTGAATTGTAATTGGTAATCCATTATTTGATGCAAGATTTTCCGGCGTTAATCTATCTATTTATATAGACATGCAACACATTTTTTTCTAATGTGAAAATTTGATAGCATTAGCAGCCCTTATATATTAGATTATTTATTTATAGTACAATGGAGTTATGGAATGATCAATTATGTGAAAATCACAATGGAATGATCAATTAGGAGCGATTTTGTTTCATTTTGCAATAATAATTCCGTGAATGATTCGTTTCCTTATTATATGGGTGATTGAATGATTTATGCAAGCAAATTTAGAAACAAATAAAGAGAGCATCAAACATTGCATTTTAATAAACCATGACACATGGCGTGTACTCTCCTTGCTCTATAAATTTGTTGTGAACTGTGAGGGCTGGATTCATAGAAGCATGCCACGTAGGCTAATTTTTTCTTCTTCTATTATTATACTAGGTTTTGGACCCGTGCATAATGCACGGGAACTTTAATACAATAAAAATGTTTATATATCTGCTACATTGAAAACATATAAACGATTATTTACGTCTACTTGATCAAAAACTTTGTGTTTAAGAGAAATACACATTTATATTAATTATAAAGTTGTTTAACAGATACATGATATTCATATATTTTGGAAGACTTCTTTTTAGAGCAAAACAAAATGTTTTAGGAAGCTACTTCATCCGTTCGTAGTCTAATATAACAATGAGATTTTTACACTATTCATTCACTATCATACCTTTTCACTATATATTGTTATTTTTATGTAAAGACAAATATAGTCATGTGGGGTATTGTTAGATTCGTCTTGATATATACTTTCAAAATATCAAATGTGTATAATTTTACTAAATAGTAAATAAAGATATTAATAGTAAAAATTGAGCATTGGCAAGCGTGAAAACCCAATTGCTGCAGTAGAAAAAGAACGGCCAGGAAGTATAATATAGTCGGAAGCAATTATATCATCATAAGTAAAGCCAACAACACCTTAGGAGGAAGATTGGAATTCCAGATTTTCTTCCACACTTCCGATACAATAGGATCGCCAACAACTGTATGGGAA
This sequence comes from Beta vulgaris subsp. vulgaris, assembly GCF_026745355.1. Lineage (NCBI taxonomy): Eukaryota > Viridiplantae > Streptophyta > Magnoliopsida > Caryophyllales > Amaranthaceae > Beta > Beta vulgaris. The sequence continues at coordinate 49,687,977 of NC_079202.1, forward strand.
TTCTTAAAAAAATTAATAAAGTGATGGTCTTATTTAGTAGAACATACCAATTTTGGTGTAGCCCCATAGAAAGCCATCATCTAAAGGTTGAGATGGTAAAGGTTAAGGATCTCAACCGCCTCAACAGGGAGAAAATTTGCACGAACTTGGTTTTCATCCCAGTAACCAGTGGGGGGGTCAATCGTCTCAGAAACTCTCTCTACATTACATCTTCATTTTTTCCTCGAAATGGCCTTAAAGTATTAGACTTCCCATTATTTTTCTGATATAGGAGTACTATTAGGCAATTTTTACGAATGACTGAGAAATGGCTACATAAAATTGGCCATGACTGAGAACTGGTTCGGGAGATACAAACCCACCATGCGATAGGGATTGTCCTTGACTTTTGACACACGACCAACTAAAATTGCCTTTTTTGAAACCTCAGAGGAAATTTGTTCCATCTGACGGAATGAGTACCATACGGGGTATAAATACCTTATTCCACGTTGCTACCTAAAATGACCACAATTTCGATGATATATTGTATCATACTTTATTCCCCATTTCATCTGGTGGAATGAGTATCATACAGGGTTTCCCCACTCTACTTTTTTCCTAAATACCTTATTCCCCGTTGCTACTTGAAATGATCACAATTTCGATGATATATTGTATCATACCTTATTTTCCATTCCATCTGACGGAATGAGTATAATACAGGGTTTCTCAATTTACTTTTCACCTCCCAAAGACTACCTCAAGTGACTTCAATGGTCCACAATTAACCCTTATTCATTAATTTCTTCCTAAAACCAATTTTCGAATATATTAAGCGAACTAAAGTTTTAATATTCATAAGACTAATTTAGAAAATGTAAACAAATATAAATACGCACTACTTGTATAATATATGTGTGTTTTATAGGTTCTTTATAAGATGTACATTTCAATATTATCTTCTACATCAAAGAAAAAAAAAAACAAAACAAAGTTAAATAAATTAACAACTTTTCCAATTCAATAACTTTATTTGATCTTTTCAAAACAGTTTCACTCTATTATAAACCAATTAAACTTGAATACTTATAAATCCCCCTTTTTTTTTACATATAAGCTTGACAATTAACTTCTTGTTGATTCACCTTCTAAATTAGTGTCGCAATGCTCATTAGATATCTCTCTTTCCAGTCTAATATCGTCCACACGATTTATGGTTTAAAAATTGTAACATTACTTTTATATAAAATTATAAGATAATTATTTTACTTGTAGTTCCCTAAAATGACCACAATTTTGATGATATATTTTATCTTACATCATTCCCCATTTCATCTAACTGAATGAGTATTATACAATATTAATTATATAAGAAAATCATGGCGCTGCTTAACTTTAATGATGAATAAGTGAGAAATATCTATTTTAGCAAGGAAACTATATTTAATCATGCATATAAGAAATAATTATTGATATTCTATAATAATGTCAACTACTTCATGATTCACTCATACTTTCATATATAATTTGAGTTTAGGATGTTAAATTTATGAACAGTTATATTAGTTTTTTTTTTGCAAGAATAATTAGTTAAAGAATATTGGATTATATTGAAGAAAAATAATTACTATTCTTATTTCTTAATACACGCAACATATTTTTTTTGGGATATTTCATAAAACTTGCAAAATAATTCGCAAACTATTATAAAAATTAAAGAAAGTTTATTTTATAATTTAAGCACATGTGTCATGTTTTCACTCTCTCTCCTATCTTTATTTTTTATTTTTTATAGAATGGGCCAAATTCAAAGTGTGTGAATTTTCTTTAAAAATGATATTAGTATCAAGCGTAAGTTCATAAGTGTATGTACTTATATCGTTTGTTTCATTTGAATGTAAGAATGTGGGAAAATATTTGCCTAAGGTTGTCAACCTTCTTATTAGTCGCAATAATAGAATAATATATTAATATATATCCAATAAATTAGAGAGAGAATTGCCATAGATTAATGTTTTAATGTACTCTTGACCTTAACTTTTTAGTAGTGAGTATCCATTTTTATCTTTAAACAACTTATCTTGTCTGACATTTTCTTAATTCTCCCTTAAGTTGTCTGAAAAACACTTAATTATTATATCTAAATTTGTTTAATCTTATCTAAATTTTCCAAACTTATATTATCATAGTTATGTCAAAATTAGTTAAAGTAGACAGATGCTTATATATTGGTTTTCATTTTTTTTTTACCTAATTCAATTTCTTGAACATATATATAGATGAACTCTTATTTTACCTCTCTCACTTTAACTTTGTTTTTTTAAAAAAAATACTTTTAGTATGTATTGGTCATGGATATGATTTTTTTATGATTATCATATTAGCTTACCTAAACCACTTTGGGACTAAAAATTGAATATTTGATTGTTATTGTTTTTTGTTATATGTAATCTCTAGTCATAATCATGGTGTGTTATATTTTTTTCAACAAAATCATTTTTTATTTCTTGTTTGGTAATAAAATAAACTTGCATTACTATTATTATTACATTTGCATATTTTCTTGAAGGGGCTAGCATCTCATGATAATGGTGTGGTATTCATTACCAAAAGTGAATAATATTAAAAAAAAACTTATTAGACCAATGTACCCATTGGCTTGAAATTAGGTAATTTTTAAATTAATAATATTATATAAGTTTGATAGGTGTGATGAAAAACTTAAAGTTGTTTATACCAACGCACCCATTGGCTTGTACTTAGCTAATATTTGTTTTATATTTGAAATTTCATATTTTGATTTTTGAGTATCTTGTATTAGTGAAAAACTTAAAGTTGTTATATCAATTCATCTTTTTCATTGTATATTTTCTCTCTCCTCTAAATTGGTATTTAGCTTGAAAATAATTCCATAACGGTTTTTGTGAAAATAATAAGAATGACCGCTAAGATAATATATGATTTTCGTTTAAAAAAAAAAGATAATATTTATTTGTTTCTTAATTGATAATTGGTTGATTGATTCCTTTAGTTATTGTAGTTGATATTATTTCCTTCATTGTTACACAATCGGAGGAATTAATTGATTATTGTTAAAATTATTTTTAGCAATGCCACGTGGCATAAGCAAGCATTAGGTCGAAAAGTTGAGGGTGAAGGAGAATAGAGGAAGGTTGAGGTCTTGCCACGTAGGACAATTTTTTCTTGCTTTAATATTATATATGATATGATATGTTTAAAATTTTGCATTCTTCTCAAAGCCTAATCCCTAATTCTATTAAATAAAGCATAAGTTTCTCAATCCCTAAGCAATAATGAAAACCACATGTGGTGAGATGGAAGGAATTATTTTGTTTATCATATACTACCTCCGTTTCATATTAATTCACTTTGACATTTTACACTATTCAAAATTGCACTTTGACCCTCGTTTATGATTTATACGTGAATAAAACATAGTCATGTGGGATCTTGTTAGATTCGTATTAGTATGTATTTTATTAATATGTATTTTTATAATTTTTACAAATACAAAACTAAAGATATTGTCTTCAAAGTTTTGCATTGACATGCGTGAAAAGTGTAAGTGTGTAGATTAAATTGAAACGGAGATAGTATAATATTAGGAAGATGAAGAATTTGATAGCCATAATACAAAATGAATTGCCTTTGCTATATTATAATTATGTTGAAGAATCATACGTTTTGATCTAAGAAGAGCCCAATATTTGGAAAGAATCACCAACCATGTTGAAGAATCAATTATAATATAGTAGCAGCACATTTGAAGAATTTGGAAGGAATTGATTTGGTGCTAATTTGCCTACACACTTCATTGCCTCAATTAAAAGGATTTGCAAAATTACTTTAATAAGTGACACGTGGCAAGTGAATGAGAGGGGTGGAAAAATCAAAGAGCAATGAGAGGTGAGAAAGAATATGGAACTGCCACGTTGGATGTTTTTTTCTTGCTTTAATATTATATATGATGATTCGATATGTCAGGAGAGACTAGAATTTTTTGCACGCGATGCGTGCTTGAATTTTTTCGAACAGAAACTCAATTTTCTTCGGTATAAGAGTCAAAATTTGAACATTAGACATACAAAGTATAATTATCATTAGTTGCAAAATTTGATTGGTTTAGTTTCTGTCACTTAAGTCTCTCACTATTTTTTTTTTTTACTTTTCAAAGTTAAATTCTATGAATAAAATAGAATTTTTTTGAATTTATTTATGATTTCTAATATTATAATTTTTTAGTTGATTTTTGAATTAAGTACAATACTTCATAAATTGTAAAGAAAGTAGACAATTTGATTTCAAGTCAATTTTTTCATAGTTTGTAGTTTGTAAGTGAATTTTTGAATTTTTGTAAAGTTTTTTCTCATTTTAGTGATTTGCATAACGTAAATTATGCAATTTTATGATTTTAATTGACTTGTGAGTGATTATTATAATTATATTTTTGATATTTTTATTTGAAGCCCCCTTTGATTTGTAAGTGAATTTGTAATTTAGCATGGGAAGGGGGTAAGATAGTCTCTTCATTCGGGAACACCATAGTTTCCCCCTTCCCTTATATAATAGAGATATGTTGTACTTTAATTCTTGAATGATATTTTATATAAACCTTTTTACCTTGATAATTTATCGCTATTATATAATAGAAAAAAATACGTCCAAATATATGTAAAAGTTTCATTACATATAGGAAACCGTATAAAAAAGTAAATAATTTTTTCCTTGTCTAATTTCTAAATTCTGATTTCACTACAAATACACCTCTAATTTTTATCATGACCCACCGTTAATTGTGAATGGTCTTGAAATAGCGATTTATAAGTAATTTTTGTATGTATTGAGTTCTATGTTATTAGTTTTAGTTTATATATTAATTTAAAGTTTTAATAAAGTTTCCTGATTATTTGATGATTTGCGTGTTTTTATAACATGATTTTCTCAATTTTATGGGTGATTTATAAAGTTTCTTTTTTGAAGTGATTTGTGAGTGAGTGTTGTAAATTTATTTTCGGTATTTTGATTTTGACATTGCTTTTGTAATTTAGAAAGAAAAGGGGGGCAAAATAGGCATTTCAAAAAAGGACACCATTGCTCCCCCCTTCCCTTATATAATAGAGTTAGGACACCAAAAAAAGAAAAAGAAAGAGTAACTACTTATTTTAATTAAAAAAATAAAAAATGTAAAAATAAAAAAAGAAACTACCTAATTGGTTTAAAAAATAAAAAAATACATTACAAAAAGAAAATCATCAACAATTCAAATATCCTTAATTTATTAAATATAATTAATAATTAATTTAATTTTCTACATCTCCTAAATAAAATTAATTTTTTACATATTTCCACTGTGCATATAAAACTAGTCATTTGTCAACGAAATCCTTTTTCTTCTTCTCGTAGGAAAAAAAACCACCACTTTTGCCTTTGAAAAAATGAATCTTCAAGCTGTGAGACAGCGACAGCCAACAAAATGACAAACAAGGAATCATTGAAAATTCATAGTACTACTACTTAGATTCCAAAATGATTCAGAAAGAAATCCCAGATTCCAAAAATGGTAGAAGAGCAAAAACACCCATTGTTGCTCCATCCAAACCCCAACAATGGAGTTGCTAATGTTAATGAAAGATATGGAGGAGACATATTATTAGAGAATATGAGTGAAACACTTTCCATTTTTGATAGAAAAAGAGAGACATGGGATGAGCTGAAGAAAGTATGGCAGATAGGTGGGCCATCAATCTTTTGCCGTCTTGCCATGTTTTCTCTCACCATCATCACTCAATCATTGGCTGGCCATTTAAGTGATCTTGATCTTGCTGCTTTCTCCATTGCAACCACTCTTCTTATTGCCATAAGCTTTGGCTTCTTGGTATACTCTCTATTCTTTAACGTTTTTGGGTTTTGTTGTCTACTTGCATTTGTTTTGGTATTGATTGTGGAGTTTATCTACGGCCCGTTTGGTAGATGGTTATAAATCGTGGTAGTAGTATTGAATTTTAGTGTAATTCTGTAAGAAAAGTTTTTGTCAATATTAATTATTTTAGGGAGAAAATAGATGTTTTAGCATTACTATGAATAAAAAACTGTGCCACGTGGCGCTCTCCAAATTAAGAAATTGCATAGTATAGGTTTGATCCCGAGACTTCAAGCACATATAATAAAATTTTAACCACTAGGCTATGCTATATTTAGTGCTATTATCATAAAGTATTATATTAATAAATGAAATTTTTTTTACCCGGGCATAGACCGGGCCTAATAACTAGTTTACACTAAAACACGTTACCATTGCCACCATCTATGGCTGCTTACAATAGTTACAAAACGGGGCCATAAACGGCAAATTGTTTTCGGTTTTGGGAAATCTGTGTTGGGGTTCATTTGCGGTAAAAGGAATTTTAGTTTTGATTGTTATTTTGATAGTTGGCTTTATGTCAAACTTTGATGTCAAGAGAAAAAAAGGTGTTTTGGGATTTCTGTGTGTGCATTCATGCCAATTGTGGGGGACTGAAGTAATTAATGGCTGTGTTTATGTTTTATTCAAAGTGAAGAGGTTTTTAAGTAGGATAATTATGGTGTTGTGTAAAGTACTTTTCATTTGGATACCTTGATATTTGGCCTATATTCATCTTGAAATTCTAACAGTTAAAAAAGAAATTTTCAATTTGGCCCCTAAAGTTTTCGAGGATTTGTTCATTCAGTACACTAGGAAAATGTTGAATTATGCTAGATTGCAGACGAGTTAAGTCATAGATTATGTTGTAACGATAGAGTAGCTCTCTGAATAGTGAATAATAATACTAGTTATCTTCCTTGATATATAAAAAATCTTAATAGCACCTTTAGTAACCATTCTTGTAACATTGAACGTATTTTTGATGTTACATGTACATGAAGGAAAATAAATTGTTATTATGTTAGGAGTCACAAAGTGGTACTTTTGTTTCTCCACTTGTTTATATAGCTGAACTGCTAAATGGATTAAGTTTCCAAAAATAGTTTATCAAAGTAGAAGCTTCAAGTCATAGCATGTAAATTGTTAATGGTCAAGAATTTATCACAATTGTATCTCAAGTTAAAACTGAAAAGCTATCAATATGTGCGATCTTGGTGGAGCCATGGAGGAAACATAACTTGTTTTTGTTATAAAATATGATGGGCTGTATTTAACTATTTATTAAGCTCTTGAACCGACAGGCGAGGGCAGCTAGGTTAAGATGCTATGTGCAGTTCAATCTTTTAAGTTATGTGAGAATAGGTTCCTTTTGAGTTCTGACACACTCTATTTTTCTTTTGGGTGGATTTATGATGTTAAGATAGGAATGTCAACCGCATTGGAGACATTATGTGGGCAAGCCTATGGTGCTAGACAACACCACATGTTAGGCATCTACATGCAACGTTCCTGTGTAGTTCTCTTTCTTTGCGCCATTCTTTTGCTTCCCATGTTCATATTTGCGGCACCTCTACTGAAGATCCTAGGCCAATCAGCTGAAGTGGCAGAACGAACTGGCTTAGTGGCAAGATGGTTGATCCCCATGCACCTCAGCTTTGTATTTCAGTTCTCATTTCAGAGATTCTTACAGAGCCAACTTAAAACGGCTATCATTGCTTGGTCCTCTGCTGTATCTTTGGCAGTTCATGCGATTATTAGCTGGATTTTTGTTTATAAGCTCGGCGTTGGCATAGTAGGCACTGCCCTTACTCTTGATTTTTCCTGGTGGCTCTCAGTTTTCATATTTTATGGGTATGTGGTTTATGGCGGGTGTCCTAAGACATGGAATGGTTTCTCATGGCAAGCTTTTACTGAATTGTGGGACTTCTTCAAGCTTGCCTTGGCTTCTGGTGTCATGGTCTTGTAGGTATTTCTAATTCCAAGAATATCATCTTTTCTATATTACTTTTCTAATTCAACACTTGATCCATTGTTTAGCTCTTCTGCGTATTTTATTTCTGTCCAGGATTCTTCAGTCCACTATGATGAACTATCTGATACTAACTCTTGGCCTTGACAGCTTGACTGATGAAACTTAACTTGATGTGTTTATTAATTCATTTAGTTCTTTTGGTGAATTGATTTTTTTGTTGCTACCTTCTATATGTAGCTGGTATAAGTTAATGAACAAAATGTAATTAACTTTTATTTTCCTTGTCAAACATATATTGTGTTCTAGGTTGGAGAATGTCTATTATCGGTTGCTTGTAATAGCATCTGGGGATGCTGGAAGTTCACATGCTGCTGTTGATGCTCTCTCCATATGGTTGGAAATGGATTTATTTCACTGCTTATCACTTATTAGTTTTGTTTCTTAAATTCTCTATGAATCCTTTATTTCATATTATTTGTCTTCTAAGGTTATGCACACATATTAAAAACATTTTAGTTATGACATCAAAATTCCAAATGGATTAGTACTACTTTATTGGTACTATAGAAGACAAATAAATTTAAATTAGCATTCTAAAATTTAGGGGGTAAACAATGTGGAACGAAATGGATATGTGAACTGACAATATAAAATGGAGTACTATATCAAAACACGTTTCTCGAATTATAATTGGAGGTTTTTCATTGACAGTGTGACTTTGTTTGGCTGGGAGTCCATGGTTCCACTAGGAATACTTGCTGCCACTGGGTATCTTCTTCTCCATCATGTCTTTAGTCTTTACAAGCTCACTCTTGTGAAAGTTAAGTTTTAAAGTGTTCTATACTTGGTCTACAGTGTGCGAGTAGCCATTGAGTTGGGGGCTGGAAATGTTGGTGGGGCCAAGTTTGCAGCTAAAGTGTGCATGCTGACATCTTCAGTCATTGGACTGATATTCTTCGCACTGGTCATAGCCATCCCCGACAAGCTAGCACTGATTTTTACGCCTAATTCATCTGTGATTTCTATTGTTCGTGAGCTAGCAGTTATGCTGGCCTCTACCATTCTCCTGAATAGCATTCCTCCAGTTTTTTTAGGTGATTGAATTTCAAGGAAATGAGAAAAGAGTTCAAACAGGTGTTGTTATCACTGTCTGACAGCTCTGTATGATTTTCCTCAGGCATAGCAGTTGGATCAGGTTGGCAAGTATTGGCAGCATATATAAATATTGGAAGCTATTACTTGATTGGCTTCCCTCTCGGAATTTTTCTAGGACGAGTGATGAACTTTGGATATATGGTAAGTCCAAGAGCTACTTGGTTATTCATGTACTCCTATCTTTCCTACTTTGTCGAAATTTCATGTTTGCACAATCTCCAAACTGATCAATGGTGGAAGATACACACAGTTCAAAATGATGATAATGAAGTGCTAGCGCTGAATGATATGAGCTAAAAGTTCTGATTATCTAAAAATTAGATTCGTTTAGATGGCTAAAAATGCCCCTTTCTTTTTCTTCCAAATATACAGGGAATCTGGGTTGGAATGCTTGGTGGGAGTGTGACACAGATACTGCTTCTGGCCACTGTCACAAACAAAATTGGATGGGAAAAGGAGGTACTGAACTTGGAACTTATTAGGACATAATTAACAAGTCCATTTAAATGAATCTGATCTTATTATTCCACAAGATGCTAAGTCCTGATAGTTTGTTATTCTGATTGTGTGCAGGTTCAGAAAGCTCGTGGCAAACATTTCTTGACGAATAAAGTCGTGCATGACTAGGCAATTTGATCTGTGAATTTGATGATTTACAAAGGTTAGTTATATACCAATGGTTTTATGAATACCCGTCCTTTCATATCCTCTCTGCTTTCCTCTATGCCTTATTGCTATGGAATGTGGGTACTCTTACATCTCATTTTCCCCTCGCCCTCCTTTCACTTTCTTCCATAACTGTCTTTCAGGTATGATACACAACACACCAATCCACCGACTCCCCTTGCGCACATTGTCGCTAGCGGGGTGGTAAAATAATTCATTTTTCGCTCGTTTTTTCTTAGGATGAAAATTGAAGTTCTTGCAATAGCAGTCATTCCATGCACTTATTTATCTTTCTATTTCTTTTCTTTAATTAAAATTTTCAAGATTTTCTATACGCATCCACAAAACATGGGTGCAGATCATTTTTGCAAAGACTCGAAAACGGAAACTTGAATCTAATTACACTTCTAATATATGTGAATAGTGTGATAAAGTGATAATTGTATAAAAATTATTTACTGAAAGTGGCATTAAACACCACGATGAACCTATTTGATTCAAGTATGATAAAAGATTGGAATGTCGAACAATTTGAATTTAATCCATACCGTCGTTTTATTACCTCTATTGGGTTTACTATATTTAGAACCTGTTTTTTTTGGACTTATTTTCAGTTCAGTGCAGTTAATTTCAGTTTAATGCAGTTTCTCTCAGTTAAGTTAGTTTCAGTTCAGTTCAGTTTCTCTCAATTCAAAAGAACAGGGCCTTAGCCTCGAATTTGTCTCTTTTTCCTCTATTGTTTCTCTCCCTTCATCTCCTTCTTGTCCTTCCAAACTTATCTTCACTCCCTTTTCTCTCCTGTAAATGCAATCCGCTACCTAATTTTGTTAGGGGTAGCAGTAGCAATTGCGTTATTGTGGTCTATGGAAATCACCGATCTTTCAACCCCTTCACGAAAAGATAAGGCTAAGTCTTACCCTAACATACACAAAGTTATTATCTGATTAGACCTTAAATTTCCATATTTCCCAATGAACAGTTTAACAAGAGTCGAACTACTTTACAAGCTAAGCAACAAGGCGTTTGCTACTCTTAACAGAAGTCTGAACAATATTGAGTTAATATGAGCACATACACAAAGTATATGCAAGAGGCGCTTACAACTAGATACACAACAAACTCTTCATCCTTGTCAGAGTAGTCTTCAGTCATAACTACGTACGGAGTACTTGATTACACCATCTTCTAACCTGTAGTTCATAAGAGCACCCACAATGGCAAGCTTCAACTACTTATTGCTTTGTATGCCACATCAGATTTTCAAACTACAACATTCCTAAACTACAACCTTTTCCATTGGAAATCTACAACCACTTGTAGTTTTTGTATGTCCCACATGTCATCACCATACAACAATTTTTAATGTGAAAGAGTAAAGTGAAAGTGGGGTCCACAAAAAATTGACAAAACAAGTAGCTTTGTGGAGCTACTTGGCTTCACAAAGCAACAAGCTTGTTTTCTCTCCAACAATAGAGCTAGTAGCTCCAACTTTTGGAAAATTGCAAGCTAGGACCTAAGAGCAACCATTGGAGTTGCTCTAAGCATCCATATCACAAGACAGTAGAATACCCTGCAATCCATTACCCGTTTATGTCATTTACGGCCCTTTTAGTTAGTGATCATTAATAGTGGTAATGGTAATAAAATTTAATGTAAATTTGTAAAGAAGTTCTCATGTCAATGACCATGGGAATAAAATTTTATCACAATGTAAATTTGTAAAGAAGTTCTCATGTCGATGACCATGGGAATAAAATTTTATCACAAAACATAGATTTTCCTTTATAAATTTCCATTACCACTCAATACTATCTTTCCAAGTGGTAATGGATAGTAATGAGATTTTACGAAGAAAATGGATATCTTGGGATGGGATAGCATTACCATAGGTAATAACATTAGATTTCTTGTACAGATTTACACTATAATGCATTACCATTCCCATCATTTATGGCTCTCAACAGATAGTTAATGTCAGAAGAGGCGGTTGCGAGTCTGAATTCAGAAGTACACTTAATATGAGTACATGACCCCAAGTGGCTGATCCAGATTTAACTCACGTGGTTTGAAGTACTTTGAAAAAATGCCAAAATAAAACAATGAAAATTGTCAATGCATTAGCAATTATATAACATTTATCTAAGCATTCAAAAAATATAGGTGTATAAAAGGACAAATAAATCCTTTTTCTTTTTTGTAAGAAACATAAATCCAAGTAGCTAGATATTTGCAAACTTAAAATTGGAAGGCAAAAAATTCAAAAGTAATATGTAGAATCACTGTCAGACATTAGTTTGGTATCTAAAAACAATTAAAAGAAGAAATTTGATGTGAATAATCAACTTTCTGGTTTCAACTTTCAAGCTTTGGGATGGTTCTCATAATAATAATCCAAATATTTTTCTTTTTTGCCATTACATGCAGTGTCACCTACACATTTTGAGTATATTGTACATAGGAAATTGAAGAGTTCATATTATTTTGTTAAGATAGCACTTGAACTTGGGTGTTTTTAAAGTAATCAAAAACAGAGATTATTATTCATATGGGTAAAAATTGGGGTTATTTATAAAAAAGAAATGAAGTATAGTAAGTGCTCTATAAAATTAAAACTAAAAAAAAATTAAAAAATAGAGGTCTATATGAATCAAAAAAGAAAAGGAAAAAAGTAAAGTTGTATAGAAAAGAAAAAAAATGTGGGGCCCGTTTGTCATCAATGTAAGTTTCAGCCTTTGATTTTATGAATACAAAAGTTATATGATGTAGTGGCATATAATAGTAAACTTAAAATCAGTAATACTCATACTATACATGTCAATTTTGATAATGGACAACAAAAAACTAGAAACTAGAAAACTGGAGAGAGGGAGGGGGTTGGGGAGGGGAAAAAAGAGAAGGAGGGGGTCGGGGAGAGGAGGAGAGGGGCCGAGGAGGGAGAGGGAGAGGTAGGGGGAACAAAAGGGGAGGGTGGGAGGGTTCCGGGAGGAGAGAGGGAGGGAAAGGGGCCGGGGGGGAGAGGGGGATAGCAGAGAGAGGGGTGTCGTTGAGGGAGAGGGATGGGGAGGGAGGGGAGGAGAGAAAGAAGGGGCGAGGGAGGGGAGAAGAAGGAGGGGCTGGGGGAGGCGGAAGATGGGAGGGAGATGTAGGGGGAGGGGTCGTGGGAGGCGGGAGGGAGACCGAGATGGAGGGGTCGAGGAGGAAGATATATGAGGGGGTTAGGGAGGGGCCAGAGAAGGAGGTGAATGAGGAGGCGTGAGATAGGGAGATGGGGTCCAGGAGATGGGTGGGGAGGAAAGGGAGGAGCCCTGGGAGGGAGGAGGGACAGAGAGGGGGCCGTGGAAGAAGAAAGAGGGACCATGGAGGGAGAGAAAAGGGACGTTAATTACCAGCACAAAATATGTTGGTGGTTACACTCGCGGTGGAGGGGCAATATTATGAAGGTGCGACAAAGGGTTAGTGAGGCTGCAAAGAGGGAGGAGGAAATAAGGATTTGTGGGTTTAGGGGGAACTGAAACAAGGAGGGAGAGGAGTGAGGAATGGAGTTGAGAGCGGTGGTGGCGAATGAGAGGAAGGATTTAAGGTTTAAATCAGAGGAGGGGGAAGAGAACATTCGATTACATCTAGTTGTTGGTGCCTTCGAGCTTTAAGATAGTGTTTAAAGTTTACAACTGGTTGCATCTTGCCTCCCCAATGCTCGGTGTGCGTATGAGTGTAAGAACAACCAGGCCATAATTCGGCTACCGTGTTGCCTCGCCAAAACTTCCTCTCTTATGTTTCTAGTCTGATTGCCGGCCATCACTAACCAAAATAAAAGAAACATTTTATTATGATCAGACAAAGGTAAAAAAATTCAAATGGTTAATGAAAATCACAAATCCATTGAATAATCTCTCCAGTAAAACAAACAAAAATAATTGCAAAAATCACAAATTTATCTATTTTCCAGTTGTAAAAACTTCGCAAAATAATCTTAATCTAAGGATTAATTCACTGCCTCAACAAAGAGCCGTCAAGAAATCATCGCGAGAAAAGGGTAAGTTGTCTCCTGGTAGAGCGGGGTAGCTAGTAGACAAGTACAAGTGTTATGAAATGAAGCGTTTGTCATCTTCTGATCTAGGTAAATACGAGATAGACACTTAATGTAATAAAGTACCTTATTAATTTTAGCACCTTAATAGTTTTAGCTATTAGCTTATCAATTTAAGCTAACTTATCAATTTAAGCTAACTTATCAATTTTGCCTCTTCTTTAGCTAGTGTTGCCAAACAAACAAGTCATAGTATAGCCTAACAAGGGTTCTAATAGGGGTTACAACATACAAGGTATGAAGATATTTTAGTGTACATATAAGTTGGGAGAAACTATGTTGACACAAATCTATATTTCAAATTTTTGTATCGAGAAGGATTATCTGAAATTAGTATCTTTCTCGAAACATGGATTCTATACTATTCTAGTAAATACTACCTCTGTTTTTATTTAGTTGCAACGTTTTGACTTTCACGCTTGCCAATGTACAATTTTAAATCGTTTTATCTCTAATTGTATGTAAGTAAAAATTATAAAAATTTGATATTATGAAAGCTTACATCGAAACGAATCAAACAAGACCCCACATGACTATATTTTGTTTAACATATAAATCAATAAATGTGGTCAAATAAGAGAACATGAATAGTGCAATTTGTCAAACGTTGCAACTAAAAGAGAACGGAGGTAGTATATCTCAAACATATATATACGACGCTTTGACTTGTCAACTACCACACAACATAAAATATCCACCATTGATTCTGATTTTTTACATATTGAGCATTAACCATTCAAAAATAAACTGATTTGAAATCATTTTCCTTCACGTTGACTTCACACGTTTAGGTCGCTTCATTTTTTTTCTTCCTTTTCCCCTCATTTTTCATTATTTAACTAAGGCTGATATATATTTGGGAAAAACGAGTGAGTTGAAGGAAAAGAAGAAAATAATCAGGTGATTGGCACGCGTGTAGTCAACGATGGAAACCTTAATCAACACATTGAAAATTTATTACTTCCTCCGTTCCATTTTAAATGAAACGTTTGTTTTTTCACGCAACCCAATACACTTCTTTAGTCATTAATATCTTTAGTTGTGTATACGTAAAAAATATAAAAAAGTTATAATTTGATAGTATGCATCGAGATGAATCTAACAAGATCCCACTTGACTATGTTTTTTCTTTATATAATAGCGATAAATTGGAGTCAAAATTGATCAATGAATAGTGTCATTTCACCCAATGTTTCATTTAAAACAGAACGGAGGAAGTATATCCTTTCACAACCTTTTCGACGATAAAAAGTAGTTTTTGACCAAAAAAATTGATATTTTATCCTAGATCGGTCATCAAATAATAGAAGCAATCCTTTATTGTAAGAGGTGACTTGTCTTTATACGTGGATCCATTTGAGTAGAAACCGACCATCATATATAATATTAAAGCAAGAAAAAATTGTCCTACGTGGCAAGACCTCAAACCTTCCTCTGTTCTCCTTCACCCTCAACTTTTCGACCTAATGCTTGCTTATGCCACGTGGCATTGCTAAAAATAATTTTAACAATAATCAATTAATTCCTCCGATTGTGTAACAATGAATGAAATAATATCAACTACAAATAACTAAAGGAATCAATCAACCAATTATCAATTAAGGAAACAAATCAAATATTATCTTTTTTTTTAAACAAAAATCATATATTATCTTAGCGGTCATTCTTATTATTTTCAAAAAACCAGTTATGGAATTATTTTCAAGCTAAATACCAATTTAAGAGAGAGAGAGATATACAGAGAAAAAGATGAATTGATATAAACAACTAAGTTTTTCACTAATACAAATACTCAGAAAGTCAAAATATGAAATTTCAAATATAAAACAAATATTAGCTAAGTACAAGCCAATGGGTGCGTTGGTATAACAACTTTAAGTTTTTCATCACACCTATCAAACTTATATAATATAATTAATTTAAAAATTACCTAATTTCAAGCCAATGGGTACATTGGTCTAATAAGTTTTTTTTTAATATTTTCACTTTTGGTAATGAATACCACACCATTATCATGAGATGCTAGCCCCTTCAAGAAAATATGCAAATGTAATAATAATAGTAATGCAAGTTTATTTTATTACCAAACAAGAAATAAAAAGATGATTTTGTTGAAAAAAATATAACACACCATGATTATGACTAGAGATTACATATAACAAAAACAATAACAACTCAAATATTCAATTTTTAGTCCCAAAGTGGTTTAGGTAAGCTAATATGATAATCATAAAAAAATCATATCCATGACCAATACATACTAAAAGTATTTTTTTTAAAAAAACAAAGTTAAAGTGAGAGAGGTAAAATAAGAGTTCATCTATATATATGTTCAAGAAATTGAATTAGGTAAAAAAAAATGAAAACCAATATATAAGCATCTGTCTACTTTAACTAATTTTGACATAACTATGATAATATAAGTTTGGAAAATTTAGATAAGATTAAACAAATTTAGATATAATAATTAAGTGTTTTTCAGACAACTTAAGGGAGAATTAAGAAAATGTCAGACAAGATAAGTTGTTTAAAGATAAAAATGGATATTCTTCTCACTACTAAAAAGTTAAGGTCAAGAGTACATTAAAACATTAATCTATGGCAATTCTCTCTCCAATTTATTGGATATATATTAATATATTATTCTATTATTGCGACAAGAAGGTTGACAACCTTAGGCTTAGGGACTAGGGTCACTCAAATATTTTCCCACATTCTTACATTCAAATGAAACAAACGATATAAGTACATACACTTATGAACTTACGCTTGATACTAATATCATTTTTAAAGAAAATTCACACTTTGAATTTGGCCCATTCTATAAAAATTATAAAATAAAAGAGTAGGAGAGAGAGTGAAAACATGACACATGTGCTTAAATTATAAAATAAAGCTTTCTTTAATTTTTATAATAGTTTGCGAATTATTTTGCAAGTTTTATGAAATATCCAAAAAGAAATATGTTGCGTGTATTAAGAAACTAAGAATAGTAATTATTTTTCTTCAATATAATCCAATATTCTTTAACTAATTATTCTTGCAAAAAAAAAAACTAATATAACTGTTCATAAATTTAACATCCTAAACTCAAATTATATATGAAAGTATGAGTGAATCATGAAGTAGTTGACATTATAGGATATCAATAATTATTTCTTATATGCATGATTAAATATAGTTTCCTTGCTAAAATAGATATTTCTCACTTATTCATCATTAAAGTTAAGCAGCGCCATGATTTTCTTATATAATTAATATTGTATAATACTCATTCATTAGATGAAATGGGGAATGATGTAAGATAAAATATATCATCAAAATTGTGGTCATTTTAGGGAACTACAAGTAAAATAATTATCTTATAATTTTATATAAAAGTAATGTTACAATTTTTAAACCATAAATCGTGTGGACGATATTAGACTGGAAAGAGAGATATCTAATGAGCATTGCGACACTAATTTAGAAGGTGAATCAACAAGATGAGTTAATTGTCAAGCTTATATGTAAAAAAAAAGGGGGATTTATAAGTATTCAAGTTTAATTGGTTTATAATAGAGTGAAACTTTTTGAAAAGATCAAATAAAGTTATTGAATTGGAAAAGTTGTTAATTTATTTAACTTTGTTTTGGTTTTTTTTTTCTTTGATGTAGAAGATAATATTGAAATGTACATCTTATAAAGAACCTATAAAACACACATATATTATACAAGTAGTGCGTATTTATATTTGTTTACATTTTCTAAATTAGTCTTAATGAATATTAAAACTTTAGTTCGCTTAATATATTCGAAAATTGGTTTTAGGAAGAAATTAATGAATAAGGGTTAATTGTGGACCATTGAAGTCACTTGAGGTAGTCTTTGGGAGGTGAAAAGTAAATTGAGAAACCCTGTATTATACTCATTCCGTCAGATGGAATGGGAAATAAGGTATGATACAATATATCATCGAAATTGTGATCATTTCAAGTAGCAACGGGGAATAAGGTATTTAGGAAAAAAGTAGAGTGGGAAACCCTGTATGATACTCATTCCACCAGATGAAATGGGGAATAAAGTATGATACAATATATCATCGAAATTGTGGTCATTTTAGGTAGCAACGTGGAATAAGGTATTTATACCCCGTATGGTACTCATTCCGTCAGATGGAACAAATTTCCTCTGAGGTTTCAAAAAAGGCAATTTTAGTTGGTCGTGTGTCAAAAGTCAAGGACAATCCCTATCGCATGGTGGGTTTGTATCTCCCGAGACCAGTTCTCAGTCATGGCCAATTTTATGTAGCCATTTCTCAGTCATTGGTAAAAATTGCCTAATAGTACTCCTATATCAGAAAGATAATGGGAAGTCTAATACTTTAAGGCCATTTCGAGGAAAAAATGAAGATGTAATGTAGAGGAGTTTTGAGACGATTGCCCCCCCCCACTGGTTATGGGATGAAAACCAAGTTCGTGCAAATTTTCTCCCTGTTGAGGCGGTTGAGATCCTTAACCTTTACCATCTCAACCCTTAGATGATGGCTTTCTATGGGGCTACACCAAAATTGGTATGTTCTACTAAATAAGACCATCACTTTATTAATTTTTTTAAGAATTCCCATACAGTTGTTGGCGATTCTATTGTATCGGAAGTGTGGAAGAAAATCTGGAATTCCAATCTTCCTCCTAAGGTGTTGTTGGCTTTACTTATGATGATATAATTGCTTCTGACTATATTATACTTCCTCCGTTCTTTTTCTACTGCAGCAATTGGGTTTTCACGCTTGCCAATGCTCAATTTTTACTATTAATATCTTTATTTACTATTTAGTAAAATTATACACATTTGATATTTTGAAAGTATATATCAAGACGAATCTAACAATACCCACATGACTATATTTGTCTTTACATAAAAATAACAATATATAGTGAAAGGGTATGATAGTGAATGAATAGTGTAAAAATCTCATTGTTATATTAGACTACGAACGGATGAAGTAGCTTCTTAAAACATTTTGTTTTGCTCTAAAAGAAGTCTTCCAAAACATATGAATATCATGTATCTGTTAAACAACTTTATAATTAATATAAATGTGTATTTCTCTTAAACACAAAGTTTTTTGATCAAGTAGACATAAATAATCGTTTATATGTTTTCGATGTAGCGGATATATAAACATTTTTATTGTATTAAAGTTTCCGTGCATTATGCACGGGTCCAAAACCTAGTTGTTATTTAAAAAGTGACACCCTTTATGATAAAATAAGACGGTCTTATAAAAGATGACAGAATATATCGATTAGTTTTTACTCTTATAAAATGTAGTATTTTTGATAAAAGAACTTCAATTCGAATCAATGTCGAGTGCTTAAATTTATTCCCTTTGAATTTTCCTTTCTATATGTAAATCATACTACATAATATGTTGATGATTTCTTACAATTTTCTAGAGGGTGGATATTATTTTTTGTTCTTTGACAGTAGAGGGTGGATATTATTATGTTAATGATTTCTTACAATTTCATGAATATGCTACTTGCTATATTCTGAGAAGTTACTGCTTTAACCTATATCCTTTTCAATCAAAAAACAAATCATTCGAGAAATCAACAAGAGATATTTTTATATATTCTTCTTTGTTTATAGACACTATACCATTTATAGTTTCCTTTATGTGCGTAGTCTAATGCATCTTGCATATGAACTTTGATCAGTAATTATTGCTTTCCTTTCTTTAAGTATCCTATGAATCATTTTCTCTTAGATTTATCTTCTATAAATTCTCTGTTACATAAGATATAAAGCCAGTCCTAAATGATAGCTGAAAACAAACAGTCCTCTCTACCATATTTATCCCATTATCAATGGCTAACAATAATAACAAGGAGACAGAGGATAGTAAAAAGGGAGCAAGCAAGAAGAGAAACATTGGGAGAAGGAAGATCCCTATTGAGAAAATAAAAGATCCAACCAAGAAACATGTTACCTTCTCGAAACGCCGCCTAGGGCTCTTCAAGAAAGCCAGTGAGCTATGTGTATTATGTGGGGTGGAAATGGCCATCTTAACTTCCTCTGAGAGAGGCAAACTATTCTGCTTTGGCCATCCTAACTCTGACAATATCATCCACCGTTATCTTAACTGCGGGTCCTGCTGTCTAAAGGAACAGGATCATGAGCACGAGCACAAGTTTAGTTCAATGGTTGAAGAGAATAACAGGCAGCACAAGGAGATCAAGAGGAAGATTGATGAGAAAAAGAGGTTTGCTGATCATAACGGAAGTTGTGGGTTTTGGTGGGAAGAAGCTAGTGTTAATGAAATGGGGTTAGATGAACTTGAAGAGTTGAAAGATTCTCTGATGGAGCTTAGGAACAATGTCGCGAAAAAAGCTGATGAACTTAATGTTCAGATGAGCAATATTGTTTTTGATCACATCAATACTGACAACAGCAGAAGTAATAATTCAGGTAGGATTGGGAATGCATACTGTGTAGACAGCGTTTGTAGATTTGATACTCCTGTGCTAGGCATGATCAGTAATAACAACCACCGTGTAGAAGTTCAAAGTAGGGATGGTGATGTCGTTGCCCAGAGCGTCAAATTTACGTTCAAGAATGAGGTTCATATGACGAATGAAACTGATATGTTCAACTTTGCTGTGATGAATCAATATCATCAAGTGTCAGTAACAGAGGATCACAAAGGTACTGCAATGATTCCTGGTGTTGTGCATCAGCAGGGTTTCGAGTTTGGGAATGGGAATCTCTAGGGTTGGCTGAGTTTCCTTTACATTTGACTGATTGAGGCTGCTGGATATTAGTAGTATTAGTACTTGTAATCTTCAAATCTCAGTTGGTGGATTAGATAAAGGGTTTTTGTAATAAAGGTGTTAATTATTAGCAGATCGCAGTCTGATTTTAATCTGTAAACTGCTGCTCAAAGTAACGAAATGTTACATTCTTTTTTGATTCATTTTAACTCAAGATTTAGTTCACATAATTTTGAACTGAATGGAAAAGAGTTTACTAACAATACTATCATGAAATTCAGAAACTGAATTTCAGATAGGAAAAGAAAAGGCTGTATATGCATAAAGAGCGCATATCTTGACTTGAGTTCGTTTAATATCGCTTCAAGCTTGATTTCTCGGATGCTAGTGTCTCTGATTTCTGAAGGTCTATGAACCTCTGATGAATCAGTTTGTTTGCAACTTATGCCACAAAATTCTCGTTTGATTAGATGTAGGAAGTTACACTCACCAAGAATTTGTGATGTGCAAGCAAGTAGCATTTCTTGGAAAGTACTGTTTTTAGGAGACTCAGGGTAGAATACTAACTTCCCATTCATACCTGCTGGCTGCTGCACAGCAAACTGGCATTGTTCCAGAAGAACAGGGCCTCTATTGCAGACTCTGACAATTTACCTCTCCTTTCTACCTCAATTAATAGACACAGTCTTAGTTTTTGTTCATTATTTTTGCACAAGTTTTCTAACATTTAAACATATGTATCCGACAATTTTTGCCAAAGAATTGTTGAACATGGAAGCATGCCTACTGAAAAGCAAGCTACCATTAATCCCCAACTCCTTTTTCGTTTGTAGTATAATGTTCAATCCAATTCCTGATATCAATTTTCTGGTTTCATTTGATAGAAGTAAAGAACATACGAAGCTTCCGCTAGATAATTGCTTCCTATATGGTTCAAAGGCTTATTCGATATTCATTCAACTCATCAACTTTTCCCAGCTGACTTGACAAAGCAATAAATCCCTCGCAGCATCGTCTCTAATTTGAATCATTAATATAGAGGGCCGGACCGACTTTGTATCTGAACCAGGAAGTTAAACATATGCTTCAACTCATTTCAATCTTATACTACTTCAAGGTGAACACCAACTAGCAACAGCCGGCAGATCACCTTCACAACAGCTACCATGGGCCATCAAAACTGCTCTGGTAAAATTCAAACGAGTTCGATGTATATCAAGTATATTACTTGTTAGTACTACATTAGTAGAGATAAACATACATGTCCCATACATCAGCTAAAATAAAAGGCCAAGCGCAAGAAATTAGATGGAAAATGGTAAAGCTATACATGTATTTTCCAATGCTGTTAAAAAGATCAGACTTCTAACTCTCGAGGCTTCACCCATCTCAGCATAAGGTTTGCATTTCAATCAGCTACATCTGGAACCGCATCCCCTGCTCTCTATGCTGTATCCTGTTTAGTTCGCAGTGATCTAAAGCACGATCTCTGAGCATGTTTAGGAGACCTACCAGATAGAATGCTTCATGCCGAGGCCATTGCAAGTTAGAATAAGCCCCTTATAGCGATTTAGATATTCCTACAGCATAAAGATAAGCTTATAAGAAAGTTCATCGACATGAGAGTGATGAGAAGAAACATGTACCAAAGAACTGAGAATTCTTACAATAGTAGTGTAGTCATAAACCATCATCCCTTTCATGTCATATTCTTGCCGCTTTACGGGATCGATCAAAACTGCCAAAGACCATCAAAGAGCATTCCTCATAGTATCAATAAAAACACTGACAGATATAGATGATGGAATCAAGCCCTTTGTTCTGTTACAAATTGCCTTTCTGCAATTTCATGATTGAATAGAAAGCTACATAATGCAATGCCAGCAGATTCATTGGATGGTACTAGATGGCTTCACCAAGACACTAACGACCCGTTTGGTTAGTGGTCATAAATAGGGATAATGGTAATGAAATTTAGTGTAAATTTGTAAGGAAGTTCTCATGTCAATGGTTATGGGAATGATACTTTATCACAAAATATGGGTTTCTCTTTATAAATTTTCATTACCACCCAATACCACCTTCCTAAGCAATGGATAGTAATGAGATTTTAGGAAGAAAATAGATATCTTGGGATGAAGTAGCATTACCATAGGTAATGACATTGGATTTGTAGAACAAATTTAAACTATACATTCCCACCATTTATGGCCTCTTACCAAACGGGTTGTAAAGGTATATTCTCCTCAACTTACCCAAAACAGAAATGTTGAAACACTTGCAAGTATTATGAAACGCACGTCGTATATTAGTATATATATTAATAAATTCGGGTGAGAAGACTTCTTATATGAAAACGTGAGCACACTAATATAGTATCTAATATATAGTTAAGATATAAATCAAGTAAGTTATTGGTTTAAATTACACATATACTCAAACGAGAACATCTGATTTCCTTTAGTGACATTTACTTATTTTCAAGATTTTAGGCAGAGAATTTGAATGTTGATTTTTAAGAAATTTGTCAAACATCAACCAATGGCAAAAAGATGTGGCAAAGGTGGTTAGCATTATGATATTTTCCGATTTTTCCTAACTAGATGCAATGGATCATATTAGTGTGTGCAAAATAAATTCTAGATATTTGAGTGGGTGCAAATGATCAATTCTCAAAAGGAAAAACCACAACTTTTCATACATCTTTTTTTTTTAATACAACGCATCCAAATTAAAGTGGGGTCATTTGGATATGCCTACATTTCCCGAACCAACTTTTGAAGAGTTGTAGCATGTATAATTTCATAAACAAAGTAATCATTCACTATGAGGCAAATATTATAGGACATGTTGACAAACTAAAATCATAGTCAAAGATGATTTCAAAAAAAAAAATCATAAATCCAAAATGTATATGTAGAAAAATACCGAATCTTCAATTAACATTATGAAACACTAACATTGCCTCACCCAAAGTAATGTACAAATTAAAAATACACCCAGAGCCATTACCAATAATCATCATGCAAATGAAGATCAAGGGAAAACCGATTCTTGTGCTGTTTCACATGTGTATGTGGTTCAGACATTAACTAGAATTGAAGCATCGACGTAGAAATCCAACTTGAACAGATTTATAATCTAAAAACCTGAAAGGACGTTAACTAGCATGAAATACATCAACAACAAAATGACCAAGGAGCACTAACCTTGGTAAGCCTCATTTATCTCTTGAAACTTTGATGTAGCACCATCCTGGTCTTTTTGCTTATCTGGGTGCCACTTCTATAATGCAAAGGACAAAAATTTAATCAGAAATTCAGAACATATAACTTCTAACTCCAATGAAACAATAAGAAGTATTCCAATGCCAAGAAGAAAGATTTTATGTTTTGAAAGTAAATCAATAAAAGTCATACGACATCTACAATATAAATCATAATACTTCCTCCATTTCTTTTTAGATGTTACACTTTCTATTTTAGGAAGTTTTAAATTAGATGTTACACTTTTATTTTGGGTAATAACTTCTCTCTATCTCTCTCCTATCACATGTTCATATGGGACTCTTTTGTTTTTCATTCTCTCTATCTCTCTCCTCTTCAAAAATTACTTAGGAGTCCGTGATTTTAAAAGTATAACATCTAAAAAGAAAGGGACGAAGTACAAAGTTTGAAACCCACAAATTAATTACTCCACTTAAGGAATTCAAAACCAGAATTAACAGAATTTTGACACCAACCAGAGCTAGTCGAATGTAATTAGACCGAATTTCTTCCTCTGAAGCATCATAATCAACTTCCAGTATCTTATAATAGTCCTGCACAAAACCAATTTCATCCCAAAAACAGGAAAATCAGTGCAATGCAATAAAAAAAAGCTAACAACAAAACCCATAAACCAAATTCATCCCAAAAGTGCAAAAAAACAACTTCAGCAAGAAAACCCATCAACAAACAGATGAATAACTGATAATTTAAAATAAATAAACAGCAATTTTCGTATTAAGTAACAAAATAACTTACTACCATTCAAGATAAGTTAAAAAACAAAAATGGGGAAAAGAATAAATGGTTGCTGCAAATTTAAGCTAAAAATACCTTGGGTTTAGAAAGAAGAGAGAGAAAATCAAAATTGAAGGAAGATTCTTGGTGTTGCTCATCAGTGTTGTTATTCTCGTCGAACCAATTTTCGTCCCACATCATCATTTTTGTTTACTTTTGTTTTTGTCACTTGTTCTTTAATCTTAAAAATGAGAGTGATAAACCCAGAATCTATAAATTTATGAGGTGAAATTGGGTTTCTTCAGGTTGCAATATGGAAGTAGTGTGTATACTAGGGTTTATAAGAGAGAGAGTAGCAGATAATTTTGTTTTGCATTTCTGGGGAAAATGGAGTCTACGTGTAGTAAAATGGGTGTCCTCGGACTTAGCTTTTGATGAGGCTTTCCTAAAGTATTCATGGGTCTCCCTTCAAAAAAAAAAAAAAAAAAAGTATTCATGGGTCAAGACTCAAGAATGGGGAATTTGAACATCATGTTTTTTTTTTTTTTTTTTTTTTTTTTTTTGACGGGTATTTGAACATCATGTTACTTATTGTACATCACCTCAATTTTAATCATCAAGAGTGTTTTTTTTCACCTTGTTGGATCTGAACTTATTTGGACTGAACTTATTGGACCTGAACTAAATTTATTATACCTTATTAGACCTGATTAAACCTTATTGAAACTTATTGACCTGATTGGAACTTATTGGAACTTATTAAATCTTATTGGACCGAATTGAAACTTATTAAATCTTATTGGACCTAATTGGAACTTATTTGACCTTATTAGACAAATTATTGATGAGTTATAACATAAATATTATCCCTAATGTACTACCCCTCAAAATTTATTATGAAATAATTATTATTTAAATTTACCCTTTAAAAAATATTTATTATTAATTATCTCTTACGATAAATAAATTAACAAAAAAAAATATATTATTTATATACTTGTCTATCTAAACTTTCACCACTAATATATCTAATAGTCTTGTTAATAGTAATATGAATAATAAAATAATAGACAATAATATAAGTATAATACTATACATTGTGCTATTTTAATTCAAAAAATTTAATAATAACATGCTCCCTCCATTTCCTAAAGATCTTCCTTGTTACTGTTCCTACAGATACCAAGGAGAATCCACTTGTGTGGGGGTGGGGGATGGGTAAAGTAGGAGAGAGCAAGAGGTTAAGATAAATAAACAAATAAAAAAAGGTTAAAGTAGGAGAGAGAAATGAGTAAAATTGAATTAATAATGTCATGATGGATCATATGATAGGTACTCCCTCTGTTTTTTTTATCATTCTCACTTTTCTGTGCGCGTTTCCCAATGCACTTCTTTGAACTTAAATATCTTTCATTATATATTAGTAAAAATTATAACGATTGAATATTAATAATGTACTCATTGAGACGAATCAAACAAGACCCCACATGACTATATTTTTTCTTATAGATTGACAACAATTAAAAAGATTCTCTCTAACTATGAATAGTGTCAAGATTCTAAGTGAGAAAGATAAAAAAAACAGAGGGAGTACATGAGAGGGTAAAAAGGGGAAAAAAATTTCAAATAAGGAATAAAGTAAAAGAGGGAAGATCTTTCGAAAACGCACTTAAATGGAAAGATGGAAGATCTTTAGGAAACGGAGTGAGTAATCAGCTAATAGTAATATGAATAATAAAATAATAGACAATAATACAAATATTTAATAAAATAATAGACAATAATACAAGTATAATATGATATAATCATTGTTGTACTTTAATTAAAATTCTAATAATAACATAATCAACTAATAGTGATATGAATAATAAAATACTCCCTCTGGTTTTTTTTTATCATTCTCACTTTCCTATGCGCGTCTCCCAATGCACCTCTTTGAGCTTAAATATCTCTCATTATATATTAGTAAAAATTATAACGATTGAATATTAATAATGTACTTATTGAGACGAATCAAACAAGATCCCACATGACTATATTTTTTCTTATAAATTGTAAAACAATTAGAAGATTCTCTCTAAGTATGAATAGTGTCAAGATTCTAAGTGCGAAAGATAAAAAAAAAAACAGAGGGAGTAATGGACAATAATACAAATATTTATTGATCATTGACTATTTGGACCTTATTAAAACTCATTGGACCTGATTAGACCTGATTGGAACTTATTGGACCTTATTAGACTTGATTGAAACTTATTGCCTTGATTGGGACCTGAATGAAACTTATATGAACTGAAACTTAATTTATTAAGGTGAAGAGAACGCACCCTAAGTCAAGACATTTTGGGTGGGTCATGTTATACTTTGATATTTTACACTATTCACAAATTTCACTTTGACCATCATTTGTGATCTATACGCGAATGAAAATATAGTCATGTGGGATCTTGTTAGATTCATCATAACATATATTTTATTAATATGTACTTTTTATCATTTTTACAAATACAAAACTAAAGATATATGTCATCAAAGTTTTGCGTTAGCATGAGTGAAAATTGTAAGTGTATAGATTAAAATGAAACAGAGGAAGTATAAATTAAGAGTTTCTCATTTTAGTGTTATATTTTATAGAGTTTACGCTATTATTCTTTTCTAGGAAAAATATAATTATCATTAATAAATAGGCACGTGACATCCGTAATAGTAATTTTAAGGAACACTAGGTAAAAATAATATGAATGTTGATCGAGGTTTGCCCAATTATATAAAGTTGAATTGTTTGCTATGTATCATAAACTAGATATTAAACTTTTATTTTCACTTTTAATATGTTGACGTATGTGATTTGCAAAATTATACAAGTTGGATTATTTGCTATGTATCATAAACAAGATATTAAACTTTTATTTTCACTTTGAATGTTGACCTATGTGATTTTGCACAATTATAAAAGTTGAATTATTTGTTATGTATCATAAACTAGATATTAAACTTTTATTTTCACTTTGAATATGTTACGTATGTGATTTTCTCTTTACTTTTATTTAAAAAATTCCAATTGAATTTGTTTGAAATATTTTGCGTCAGTGAACACCATATTATTTTGCATGATTAAGAGTAAGGTTCATATCATATTATACTACTATAACAATGGTTCAATTTGTATTATTTGCACACATCAATAAAAATTCATCTTATTTTTAGACATTTTTTAATTTCTAAGTTCATTAGCTCTAGGTTAAATGAACAAGAAAAACCATTAACACGTCCTTAACTTAAAATCATAAAGCATATTATATATAGAGAATCGTTAAAGTATCAATTAACAATAGAGAATCAATAATATCATGAATATTACTGATAGTTAACACTTAACCATAGTCCATAGAGTAAAGTATTATTATGATCCTGTTTGGGATAAAATATGGAGACCATTTAATGGTTTCTTTAATTTGCTTAAATCTGCCTTCAAATTAAACAAATCAAGTTCCTCCAATCTGTTCAAGTTTGCGTTCCTTCAAGTTGCTCAAGCCTGCTGCCTGCCCTACGCCCTTCATGCGTCCAAAAGGCCATTTGTCTCCAACTTTTTATTGGGTGCTTCTTAGATATGCTTTAAGTCTAATAATATTAAAACTACATTTCTATTTTTTTAGTTGCAACACTTGTTTTTTCACATTTGTCGAGATGTTTTTTTAGACGTTAATATCTCTTATTAGATATAAGTAAAAATTATAAAAATTTGATATTTGGAATCCTCACATTGAAACGAATCTAACAAGACTCCGCTTGACTATGTTTTTTCTTATATAATGGTGCAAAATAACTTAACATAGTTTGATAAATAGTGCTAAAAAGACAAATGATGTAACTAAAAATATGAAGGTAGTATGTAATAAGAGGATAGCTTAGTGGGGCGGGTTTTGTAAAAACCACCTAGCGTTTGTTCGAGTCCAATGGGGATGAGAGGAAATTTTGCAAGTGATGGACGAGAATAAGGATGAAAATCGCATTTGTCATGAGTAATGGGATGTATGTGGATATTAGATTATACCCATTCGAACCTCACCCACCCGCTTCTTATACTCATTGAATGAAAACAGCCTTATGAAATAAACTATTTTATGTATATTTATTTACTTTTTTTTTTTACAAAAACTCTACAGTTTTACACTTGTTAACTTAAGAAGATATCTTAGACATCTTTCTTCATTAGGTCATATAGCTAAACATTAGCAAATTATTTTTTTTTTTCATTAATGAACTCATTCTCCATTTACATCTTATTTAAGTAAGAAAATTTGAACGGAAAAACAAAGGAAAACAAAACAATTAATTCGTCCCTTAACCACACATTTTCTCTCATATATAAGGGCTTGTTCTCTTCGGCATAAAACAGTTGGACTGAACTGAATTGATCTGAACTGAACTGAATTTAACTGAACTGAACTGAAATGAATAGTGATATGTGAGAGTAAAAGTATTGTCAAGAGTTGAACTGAACTGAATTGAACTGATCTGATCTGAACTGAACTGAACTGAACTGAATTGAACTGAATTGAAAATAAGCTGGGGAGAACAGGCTCTAACTCTAAAAATCTTCAAGGTTTTTTTATTTTATAAAAAGATCTTCTTTTTTCTTAACTTACTTTACAGTTTTTCAATTCAA
Organism: Beta vulgaris subsp. vulgaris; assembly: GCF_026745355.1. Taxonomy (NCBI): domain Eukaryota; kingdom Viridiplantae; phylum Streptophyta; class Magnoliopsida; order Caryophyllales; family Amaranthaceae; genus Beta; species Beta vulgaris. Next base: position 49,717,190 of record NC_079202.1, read on the forward strand.
TTCAGTCAAATTTAATGGAAAAACACAGCTAAAGGAAAAGAAACAAATGAAAAATCAGCATGAAGTCATGAACCATGGAGAAAAGGCATAAAGGAATCAAAGTCGGTATCAAACATGACAGATACAGAAACCATCAACAGTTTAGCAGCCTAAAAACAATAAAATCATATTCAACCCACCATTTATTTCATATATATATCATTTTTATACAAACAATACAAACCTTTATCATTCACAAAAAGCCAGAGAATCTCCAACCTCCTTTGTTTGCCACAAAACCCATTACTTTCTCCCCCTTCACTCTCTTTTTCCCTGAATTTTAAATACTTTCTCCTGAAAATCTCAACTTCAACTAAATTTCAGTCTTCAGACATTCACTCAATACTTTCCGTTTTTTTCACACATCAAAATATCATCTTACCAACCACTCAAATGGCCTAAAAAAACCTCCTTTTCTACAAGTGTCTCTCTCTCTCCTCGTTTACATCAAAGTTTTTTCAGTCAAACAACAATGGCGGCTTCTTCACTCTCAAATCTCTACTCTTCAACAACTCTCAAACCCAAATTCTCCACCTCCACCAAACACGCCCTTACAGGCCCAAAATCTCTCTCTTTTCGGCCCATTTCATCATTGGCCCGTGACATCTCATCTGATCTCTCAACTTCTTCTACATCTTCTTCTTCCTCCAACAATAATCTTCCTTCTTTACAGAAGAAAAAACTTGATGGGCTTTTGGAAAAAGACCCACGGGCCTTGTGGGCCCGTTACGTGGACTGGTTGTACCAGCACAAAGAATTGGGCCTTTACTTGGATGTTAGTAGAATCGGGTTTAGTGATGAGTTTGTTAAGGAAATGGAGCCCCGTTTTATGAAAGCTTTTAAAACAATGGAGGAACTTGAAAAAGGCGCCATTGCTAACCCTGATGAAGGTAGAATGGTGGGTCATTATTGGTTGAGGAATTCAACTCTTGCTCCTACTCCTTTTTTGAAGACACAGATTGATGTTACTCTTGATCGTGTTTGGGATTTTGCTCAAGATGTTATTTCTGCCAAGGTTTGTGCTTTTTTTAATTATTATTTGATCTTCTGTGCTAAATGAACTTGTTTTAAGCTAAATTTTGATTATTGTTATATTAGTACTACCTTGCCTTTTAATTAGATGTGATATTTTGATTATTTTTATCGGCTCATCGTAAAGGCGAATGAATGTTTTTTTGGGTGTAAATGAGTGACTAAGCGCAGTGATGTAGACGGGATTCGATCCGAGGTCTCAGTACCGCCCACAGGTAGATGATATCCATAGCCGAAAGGCAAATGTAGTATCTAAAAGAAAAGACAGGTGGTATTTGTGGCTTAAAGGGCGGATTTTTTGTTGAGTTTGATGAGGTACTTTGTGAATTGTGAAATCATTGTAGGTGAGAAGTGGAAGATTTGTAGATTGATAGAGAAGTGTGATTGTTAGTGATCAAGCAAATGTGTGGTTGTCTTATAACTAGTACAACCTGAAAAAGGGTGTTATTGTTTTTTAGTAGAAGCTGCCTACATGTAAATGTATATGTAGGTTTCAAGAATTTTTGAGGATAAGTGAACTGGAAATTGATGGAAGTTGGAGGTGAAAAGATGAATCATGGCACTTAATTGGGGAAGTGTTAATGATGAAGATCAACTTTGTAGAAGTCGTGATGAATGACGAATGACATAGGAAGTGTTAAGAATGTACATCAAGTTGAATTGAATATGTTAATTGAAGAATTATGTCATTGATTTTTTGCGGTTGTGCCGATCAAGAAGCATGAGAAATGGGGTGTGTTGGTGTAATTGTAGGAAATTATGTGTTGTGTTGGATAAGAGTTGCATTTTGGCTCTGTGAAAAATTATAATGATGATCATGGTTGTACAAGTATTTCTGTTTCATGGATGTTATGTTTGGACTTTTTGGTATCATGAATCATGATCCACACTTAAGTTTTGCAGATTAAAGCCCCGACTGGAGAACGATTTACCCAAATACTGTCTGTGGGAATTGGTGGTTCAGCGCTCGGGCCTCAATTTGTTGCAGAGGCATTGGCTCCTGACAATCCTCCCCTCAAGGTATCTGATGATATGTCCATGCGCAGTAGCTTCATCGCTTTTGCATTAGCCCCTTTCTGCTCATTATTGTTTATAACCCTCTATGGTTCTTTATTGAGAGTCTATCAACTTATGTTGCTTAACTTTCTCTTTTTCTAGTTATTGCTTTACACTTTCTTTATTAGTTGTGAACATGTGATGTTGTACTCCATGCAGATAAGATTTATTGACAATACAGACCCAGCTGGCATTGATCATCAAATTGCACAGCTTGGTCCTGAGCTAGCTTCAACACTTGTAATCGTTATATCAAAGGTCTGTTTAAAATTTTCTTCTTTGGAAATGCACGTGAATTCCTCTGATGTCAATCTCAACTAGCTGCTTGCATGATTTTCTTCCTGATCATCAGAGTGGTGGTACACCAGAAACAAGAAATGGTCTATTGGAAGTACAAAAGGCCTTCCGTGAAGCTGGATTGGAATTTGCAAAACAGGTTTTGATCTCAGGTCCTTGCTTTTAACTTCTTGTCATAGATGTTTGCTGAAAACATCAATTTCTGATTTGTCTTTGGCTTGGCCGTTGCCGTTAATTTTAGAAATCTTCTGCTTTTAGATTTTCCATAGACCGGTCTTTCAAATGGCTATAAATTCAGTTTCTATGATTTCATGTGTGGATTTTTCAAATGTTATAAGCTTAGGTTTCTCGATTGAAAGTTCTCCTTTGATGGTAAGATAAGAATGCATTGACTTCTATTGCACTTAGATAATGGAACTTATTCTGGTAATGAAATTGCTTTCTTGCAGGGTGTTGCTATTACACAAGAAAACTCATTGTTAGATAACACAGCACGAATTGAAGGCTGGTTAGCTAGATTTCCCATGTTTGATTGGGTGGGTGGTAGAACTTCTGAAATGTCTGCAGTAGGTCTACTTCCAGCTGCCCTTCAGGTCTGGGATCTCACTAAGTATCTAATATTACTTATTTCAGATTATGTACACATTCTGAAGCCATTGTTCTGCAGGGAATTGACATAAAAGAAATGCTTGCCGGTGCAGCTTTAATGGATGAGTCAACTAGGATTCCTGTAGTATGTTCTCGTAACTGTTGTACTTGTGAGCTTATCTTAAAAATGTCAATACTATTATATACTTTATGAAGTAAAAAGATGCAGTAAAATGTTATCTGACTCTAGATATTGTCCTTATTTCTTATTTTCTTACCTTTATTGTGACTAGAGCTGTGATTCTTTTCTTCTGTGGATGAAGATTTCTAAATGACATTCATATCTGTCTCATTAGATCTGGTTGAATTCCCTTTACTTGGTTGAGATACTGATTTTGTCGTCATGCCCATGTTTTCTGATTGCATGACCTTCCTTGCAGCTGAGAGAGAATCCGGCTGCATTGCTGGCTATGTGCTGGTACTGGGCTTCAGATGGTGTCGGTTCCAAGGTATTTAGTGTTATAAAGGTTGCATGTTACCTGAAGATTTTGAAGTTGTTGCAGTTCAATGCAACTAACTGGTAATTTTGCTTCTATCATCCTCTTTTTCAATTCTGCAGGATATGGTTGTCCTTCCTTACAAGGACAGTCTATTACTGTTTAGCCGATATCTGCAACAGCTGGTCATGGAATCACTTGGAAAGGAGTTTGACCTCGATGGAAATCGGGTATGCGAGTTGGATAATTTGTAATCTGTAATGTTCAAATTTAATATCATAAAAGACTGTTTGCTTGGGGATTATTTGCAAATTGCCTCCACTAAGCTTAATTTTATGTCCCTTTGCTTGAAATAATGCCAGTTGAATAGACATCCTGAGCCAGCAGTAGTTACTTTTGGGATTAGATACTGTAGTTGCATAATTTAACTTACCAACTGGCAGCTTGTAAAAAAAAATAATAGACCTTCTCTTCTTATCTCTTCTCTGATCTGTGCCTTCTTTCGTACGACCAGTGATTTAATTCTTTCGTCTGAACCTTCGTATACCAACCGTTATGGAGTGAGCTCCACCTGCGCTGAAATAGTTTCACAATTAAGGTTATATTTAATGAAGATGTTTAATGGGAACATCATGTGTATCAAAAATTCAATATATCACATGCACTAATGCCTCAGGGCCCTCAATAAATTAATTAAGCTCTAATTGGTGATCTCATATGAAAATATCTATTTCACTTGTGTGCAACTTTAAGTCTGCAAGGAGACATTTGTTTCCCTATCTGCACATATGTTTAGTGCTAAGTCCCCTATCTGCAAATTTGTTTCTCTATGGTTATAGGTGAACCAGGGGCTCACTGTCTATGGAAATAAGGGAAGCACAGATCAGCACGCGTAAGCTTTTGCAAATGTTTAATGATGCATCAACACTGCATTATTGGACTTAATTTGAGCCTACTGTATGGCAACACTTCGTCTCAGGACTGCAAGGCCTGATTGGATTACCTTTTTGCAGTTACATTCAACAATTGAGGGATGGTGTCCACAACTTCTTTGCCACATTTATTGAAGTACTGCGTGATAGACCTCCAGGTCATGACTGGGAGCTTGAACCAGGTGTCACATGTGGTGATTATCTCTTTGGAATGTTACAGGTTAAGCTTCTGAAATTGAACTTCACAATGTTAGTTGCATTTTTCATGACAGTGATCTTTTGGAGTACCTCATTGAGTTCGGTTGACAATGTGTTGTTTTCTTTGAATTAATTCACAGCCTTATTTCTTTTATGAAAGATCCTTTTATTCTGGAAGCTCTTTTCTTGGTATTATTGCTTGACTAGCCTGGTATTGTGTTGATCCTATTTTGAACAAGGATGACTCTTGCTTATAGAAAATAAACTTGACTAAGCTATGATACCTTCGATCCAGTATAAAAAAACCTTAGATATGAACTCTATCCTACTTAACTTGTTTGGTGGTTCCACTTCCTGTTTCACTGCAATAATTCAACTTGACTAAGCTAGGCAGCTGAATGAGTGACTTGGGCTTCATTCTTTTCACCCAATTTTTTTTGTCCAAACTTACGTTTGTTGTAAAATTTAACTTCAGGAGCCCCTTATTGCCCCTTAATATGTTGCACGATCTCTGATGTCACTTGTTAAATCTATCTTTTATAGTTCTGGAAATTACATTTATCCCTAATGTGGAAAAGCACAACTGCATCAGTATATTTTAGTCTTTAGAGAGTGTTTGGTGGAAAATGATTTTCCATGGAAAACCGATTTCCAAGGGATTACACAATTGTAAAAGGAAAATGGAGGGGAGATGATGGATCGGGGAAGAGAAAGAGGAAGGAACAAGAAGGAAATTGTGGCAATTCCTTCAGAAAGGAAATTGTGGCATTTCCTTCAGAAAGGAAATTGTTTGGGAAAACTATTTTTTATCCGTAAGAAAATTATTTTCCACCTTTTATAAATCACACGTAAGAAAATGGGAAAGTCAGTTCTCCAGGAAAGTGTTCTCCTCTCAACAGATCACTCTCTTTACTTATTCTTATACCTGAGGTTGCATAATGGCTGTTGCAATTAGTTATCAGGGCACTTTAAGCTTGCAAGCTGATAAAATTGGAAGATTGCCCACTGCCAAGTATCTAGATGTCTGAATAATTGATGCTTTGCAGGGGACAAGGTCAGCTCTATATGCAAATAATCGTGAATCTATATCTGTCACTGTTCAAGAAGTGACACCTAGGTCAGTTGGCGCAATGGTAGCACTATATGAACGAGCTGTTGGGCTATATGCCTCACTAGTCAACATCAATGCATATCACCAACCAGGTAATTTATGTGCTATCAACGAAAATGAGTTCACTGTATACTTTATAAACCTTTTTATCTTGATTCTTATCTGCATGCGTATGGATCCAAATTACTAGGTGTCGAGGCGGGTAAAAAAGCAGCAGCAGAGGTATTAGCTCTTCAGAAACGGGTTCTGGCGGTGCTCAACGAGGCGAGGTGTGTTGACCTCACTCTTCATTATTTCTCCGTCCATCTATAGTTAGTTGTCACAATGTCTCAACCCTCATACTTGAAGATATGATTTTCCGTAAAGACCCTCTATATCTGTTGGAGCATTTCTACTTCATCCCAATTCCTTTATTTCACTAGCGAATGATTCGGGAATCTAATAATCAGCCACTACTACTGTAGAAAAGGTGGCAGCTATTTGTGGACATCCTAAAAGAGTGTATTTGACCATCATTCTGGACTAGTGGTGTATATCGCTGTTCTGCTACTAACGAGTTCTTTATTTGATTGTAGTTGCAAGGAGCCTGTTGAGCCATTGACGATTGAAGAAGTGGCGGAGCATTGCCATTGCCCTGACGATGTAATTCGCTTTTCCCGCTTACATGCTCTTTAAAATGATATAACAAGCTCTTGTATCCAATTAGAGAATGAATTCTAATTCAGACTTTGTTGTACCATGTCTATCCGCAGATTGAGATGATCTACAAGATCATTGCCCACATGGCAGCCAATGATAGAGTGGTTCTTGCTGAAGGCAACTGTGGTTCTCCTCGGAGCATCAAGGCCTTCCTCGGAGAATGCAACGTCGATGAACTATATGCATAGGTTACATAAAAAATATAACAGCGAAAAAATGAGACAACAAAAAACAAAATTTTCGAGTGTTGGACCCTGTGGTTGGGGGATTTGTGTGTCTGGCAGTTCTGCTTGACTGAATAGTGGTATTCTTTCCTGGTTTCTAATATAACTTCTCTTATAGATAACTTAAACCAACGTTAGTATTATGTCATAAACTGCATATTGCAGGCAACAGTGCTCAGTGCACAAGGGAAACAAGAAGATTGAGAAAGATCTATGCCAATTTTGATTGATTTAACTCATAATGCCTCTTGAATTTTGACTTTTGAGTGGAGATAATTTAGAGCAAAAAAATCTTAGATTCTTACTTTATCTTCTCCTCACTTAAGCTAAATTCGTTAATGGTAAAACGTTCAGTCTTTTGGTTTGCAAAGATGCCACCACAACTTTCAGTATTTTGTACATTCTAATACAGCAAAAGAAATAGTAGTAACTAGTAAGACTAATCTATAATACCCCTACTTTTTATTTTTTTATTTTTTTGGCGACAAGGACAAACAAAGGCAACTAATTGACCAACTTACCTAATCTAGCTGTTGTAGCTAGCACAAGGGCTGGCCAATTTCTTGCCTACTTACCTTACGAATTTGGCAAGAACTAAACTTGCTACATAAAGCTTTAATATCATGAACTAAAGTGGAGATTTCAAAGGGCTGTTGATGATTGGCGATTGCTCGGACGAGTTCTGTGCAGTCTGAGTGAATTTGAACATATCTGACCCCTTTGTTGAAAGCTTCGTATAGCCCTTGATGCAATGCACATGCTTCAGTTTGCAGTGGTGTCAGAGCTATATTCTTTGCATTACCTTCAAATTCTTTTATGTTATTTATTGAGGCTGATCAACCGATTCCTGTTCTGGGATATTGCTTCTTATATCTCTTCCAGGCTTTGTCTACTAAAATGATGCAGTTCTCTCGTTGATTCTGATCCGCTGTAACTTCTACCTCAAGCTGGTTGTTGGCTTCGTTGTGAATCATGTTTAATTGTTTCTCTCGGATCTTTGAATCTTCATTCAGTTCCTTAAGGAGGGCGTCCTTGTGCAATAGGATGGATACTGGGTTTTCATTCATATTTCTGAACACAACGTTGTTTCTGTGTAATCAGATAGCCCACAGAGTGGGCTATGAAGACTTTTGATCTCTCAGACTTTATACCATCTTCTTTCCAGAATAATTTTAGGAAGTTTTTAATCCATTCTTCTATAGGTGTTGGGGGAACCGAGCATGCTTTAATTCCCAAGGTAGAACACTCCCACACGCGTGCTGAGATGGCGCAATCCCGGAAGAGGTGGTTTACAGTTTCCTTATGTGTCTGGCAGAGATAACAATTTTCCTGGACCGAAATATTTCTTTTTAATAGATTGGAGCTCGTACCAATGGCTTTGTTCAACAATCTCCAAACGAAAATTTTCCATTTGGGGATGATGTCCATTGACCATAGCTTATGCCAAAACTTTCTGTTATCCAGTGACGTATCCAAATTTCCTTTTTGTATTAAGTAGAAAGTGTAGACGTCCTTGACTCTTAGGGTTCCAGACTTAGATTCACTTCAAATATATTAATCTTCAAGATCTTCTTTGGGAAGATGGGTGGATAAGATTCTGACAGCTGTATCGGTGGGGGCAAAGTCTCCAAATGAGAGGAGGATTCCAGGTTTTTTTTATTTGGTAACATCAAGTCCTTGACTTTGTGGACTCCTATTTCCTCTGGAATGATACCCTCTTTAAGTTTTACTGGATCCCCTCTGAGCCATTTATCAGAAAGAATATCCGTTTGCGAGCCATCTCCTATTCTCTTTGTGAACCCTTCGCGACAATCTTGGATTGATCTGCAGAAGCCGCGAAATCCCTAGGAGACCCTGCCTAACCGAGATCTACGCAGAGCAATGTTTACTAGGGAGTCTTTATACTTAGCATGCAAGATTTGCGAAATCAAAGACTGATTCGAGTTGTGGATCCTTACGACTTGTTTTTCGAGAAGAGCTTTGTTAAATAGATGGATGTTCCTAATTCCAAGACCCCCTCCCCCTTTTGGGAGTTCAAGAGTTCTCATGCTCTTCCAATAAATAGGTATGTAATCCCGAGAGCCGGCCCATAAGAATCTAGCAAAAACGAGTTTATCTTATCAGTTGTTTCTTTAGGAATTAGGAAGACACTAAGTATGTTGAGGCTAAGCATTGCTAGTATGTTATTAATGAGGATGACTCGCACTGCATGAGATAGAGCTAGATGATGCCAACTCGAGACTCTTTTCTCGACTTTCTCAATCAATGGATTAAATTTTCTAGAGCTTCTTCCGTCGATTTCAATGTTACACCCCAAGTATGTCACCAATTCGTCAGCTGAAGGGGTACCTACGATACTTCTCATGAATCGCTTGAAGCGAGGGGGTGTGTTGGGACTGAACATTATATGGGATTTATTGTAGTTGATCACTTCACCTGATACACGACTGAAACAAGATAAAATTTTCTTCACCTCTTCACAAGCTCCTGGCGTAGCCTTAAGGAATATCAAAGAGCCATCTGCAAAGAACAGGTGTGAAACAGACGGACACGATCTAGCTAGACTAATTCCTTGGAACCGGCCTTCATTTACACCATGTGTTAGCATTCTAGACAGGATATCCATTATTAAAATGAAGAGATAAGAGGAGAGAGGGTCTCCCTGTCTGAGCCCACAAGTAGGTTTGAACCGCTTCATAAGCTCACCATTGATAAGGATAGAGTATGAGACAGTAGTGACGCATTGCATGATCCACTGACGGCATATGGTAGGCATTCCCATAGTATTTAGTAACCATTCAAGGAAGTCCCAGTCGACCTTATCGTATGCTTTGAACATGTCTATTTTAAGCGCTGCAAGAACCTGATTACCCTTCTTGTGATGATTTATTATGTTGACTAGTTCATGAGCAATAAGGCAATTGTTCGATAGCAGTCTGCCTGGAACAAAGGCATTCTGATAGGAGGAGACTAGGGTTTTTAAGACTGGCTTGAGCCTGTTTGTGATTACCTTCGAAATGACTTTGTAAATCACATTGCATAAGCTAATTGGTCTGAATTGACTAGCTTCCTCAGGTCTTTCGATTTTAGGAATCAGGCAGATATTCGTAAGGTTCCATTCCTGCAGAATAAACCCTGTAGAGAAGAAGTGGGATACAACTTGCTAAATATCTTCGCAGACTATTGACCAATGCTTCTGATAAAAAATTTCCATCCGGGCCGGGAGCTTTGAGACTCCCCATTTGAAATACAGTTCGCTTGACTTCATCTTTGGAGACCGGATTCACTAACTCCAATTGTTGCTCGTGGGTTACTTGAGGAACTAAGTGTTGAAGTGTGGATAGTTCTTCCCAGTAGTCATCGCTATGGTGAGCTTTTTGATAGATGTTAGTAAAGTGGTTTAGTAACTCCTTATGAATGTCCTCTTTGCTTGAGATCCATCTCCCTGTTGGACTCTTGAGCATAAGAATCTCGTTCCGCTGCCTCCGACGCTTTGCTTTTCAAAAGAACCATTTTGTATTCAAGTCCTCCCATGCCCTCCATTTGCTTTTAGCCCGTTGTCGCCAGAATTTTAGTTGAATATCTAACTTAGCTAGATTTGCTCGTTTAAATTCTTCATCAAGATTTCCCCCATTATTTTGAGGTAGACTATCTTGGATTTCGCCACACTGATTTCCCCCATTTTAGTTGGATTTCGCCACACTGAGAACGAGGGTGGGACGGTAGTGGTTTTAGGGCTGAGGTGGGGTTCTAAATGGAACGATAGTGGTGGTGGGGGTATGTGATGGTTTGGGGTTACTCCTAACGGCTCATTTAATGCCATTAAGGTCACATTTTTCTAATATTAATAAGTGTAGGATCGATAACCATTCATATTAAAAACAAACGGGTTACCATTTAAAATAGGAAAAAAATGAATAAACAATCCCAGCTGTGCTCCCTGTGCTCGACAACAACAGTTTCAACTTCAATTTAATATTGACGAGTCCTAACTTTTTTAACACCCCTTTTACATTGATGGTCCGAACAAATTCTATGACCTACTAAAGTAGGTAAACTTCGTTAATGTTTCAAGAAAACTTTTTTTTTTCCCTATTTTCTTCATCCTCTTTTTTTTTTTTTCCTTTCTCTTTCTTCCCCTGCCCCCTCCTCTATCACCCTCCTCCTCTCCATTTCCCCTCCACCCGATAACCCCCTTTCCATGCCACCTCAAAACCCCTTCCTCTACCATCCCAAAGCACCCTCATCCTTTTGCCACCCTACAACCCCCTCCTATGCCACCTCGAAACACTCCACCCCCTCTCTGCCACTATCCTTCTCCTCTTCCCTCTCCCTATTGCCACCCATCCATCTCCCTGCCACCCATCATTCTCGCCCACATCACGAAACTTCGCGAGTTTTTTTTGTCTTATTCTCCTTTTCGCTTTATTTTTTCTCGTTATGCATGAATCTTAATCTTAAGGATTAGACTAATTTTCTGCAACAATTTAGTGAATTTAAGTTTTCCATAATTTCACGAGTAATATATCCAATTGTTAATTGTACATCTCGTTCTACCACTTTGGTCTTTGATTTTACATGATTTTTTTTTTGTTGAACTACGATTAAAACCGGTGACGAGTTTCATTTGTATGAAATTTTGTAGTTTTCTTATAACTAGGGGTGTGCATTATCGGATATCGGATCAAAATCGAATCCGATATCCGATCTGAAGATCCGAAAACAAAACCGAAACTATAATTTCATTGGGGCGCATGAATTGACCCACTGGCCACTGCTACATTTGTTTTGGGCTTATGGCAGCCAATATGGCATATATTACATAATTTACATTATTGCAGGCAAGCCACTGCTACATTTGTTTTGGGCTTATGTTATGGCTGGGAGCCCATATGGCATATATTACTGAAAATTGAAATGTGCCTAATTACCTACTGCCTAAGCGCCTAGTTGCCTACTGTGACTGATTTTAGCCCAATAAAATGGGCTAGTCTGCTAGCCCATGCCATATTTGGCATTTGGATATTTTAACATAAAAAAGGATTTTCGGATATCCAAAAATTCTAAAAAATATTGTCCGCACTTGATCCGAAAATCCGATATTTTTTCGGATAACCGAGCCGAAATATCTGAAAACCAAAAATCGGATCGGATCACCTAATAGTCGGGTCGGACCATTCGGATCAGATTTTTTTTCCACGCCCCTGCTTATAACGGTTATTTCACCAAATACCCCTGACAAAAAAATTTATTCACAAAATACCCCCACTTTTTTTCAAAATTCACCAGATACCCCTACCCTTTAAAAAAAATCACCAGATAGTCAGATACCCCAAATGTTGACAGACATTAGTCTCTGTTAGTGTTTGTTTACAAGTTTTTCCTAAGTCAACCTAATTAGCCCTAAATCAAACTAATTTAACCCTAAGTCAACCTAATTAACCCTAACTAACCCTAACCCTCTATCACCCCTAACCTACCATCCCCCCCCCCCCCCCAACAACCCAACCCCACCACCCCCAACAACCCGCCAGCCCCACCAGCCCACATGCCACCACCCCACCACCATTTCCATCCCCACCATCCCCCTCCCCCGTAGCCACCAACACGAAACCCACCCCTACCCTCCCCCGCAAACATCAACACTAGACCCACCCCTACCCCTCCCTCGCAGCCACCCTCTCGCAACCCCATCTCCCGCAACCCCTTGCACACAACTTCCATTTCGACGATGGAAGTTGTGTTTCTCGTTCTATTCGCTTGCGGTGGTGGTGGACGACCGAGAAGATGATGTTGACGACGCATCGGAGACTAAGGGAGAAATAATGAGAGAGGGAGAATGAGTGAGAGTCGAAGGCGCTGCTGCGGGCTATGGGAGGGGGACTGGGGGGAGCTGCGTGGGAGGTGGAGGCGGAGGGGGGGCTGGTGGGGATAGGGTTGTTGGGTGGTGGTGGGTTAGGGGAGAGAGGGCATTAGGGTTAGTTAGTTTTTTAGGATTTTCAGGATTAATTAGAGTTTTTTAGGGTTAATTAACACTAATGACTAACGGAGTTAACCGCCGTTAGTCATTAAGGGCATTTTGTGTCATTTTTTTAAAATTTTGGGGTATTTGGTGAATTTTGAAAAAAGTGAGGGTGTTTGGTGAATAAATTTTTTTATCAAGAGTATTTGGTGAAAAAACCGTTATAATTTCTTAGAATTAATGACTTTAAGAGATGAAGCCTTTGGAGAAATTGTGCGCGTAAAATTTTATTTAAGGTCTGCTAGATTGTGTTTTTTTTAAGAGAAGGGGGTAACTAATTAAGAGGAGTGTTGAAGGAGAGGAGGTTTCAAGGGTGTTAGGGGAAGGGGAAGAGGAAGAAGAGTTGGTGGCAGGGAAGGAAGGAGAGAGAAAGATTGAAAGAGGAGGTAGAAAAAGCCGCTTAAAAAAAAGGTAAGAAGGGAAAAGAAGGGGATTAATCCAATTTTTTTTTTACCATTTTAGCAAGTTATTAGTTCACTCGAACCACCAGTGTAAAAGAAATGGTTTGAAGTTAGGATTGCTCAATATTGAATTGAAGTTGGAACTATATTTATGAAGGGACATAGTTAGGACTATCATTATCAACTTCTCCTTGAAAATAAGCTAAGTTAGGGATTACCATTAAGAATTTTCTGTTGGAAAAATTGACAATAGAGGTCTGAACTTTGGGTGATAATTTTTAAAAGATCTGAACTATTGATTAACCTGTGTAGGTCCCAACTTTAGGGGGTCTTAACTTTTAGCGGGCATCGACGACTTAAAACTGAAGATTTTTTTAAAAATCTCACCTAGTTCCTACATCCCTCCCTCAATTAACCCTTCTGAAGTAATCCAAGTTTTACAAGTGATGAAATATTAAGCTAGTTTTAAGTCACTAAGGCCCGCTAAAAGTTAAGACCCTCTAAAATTGGGACCTACACAGGTTAATCAATAGTTCAGACCTTTTAAAAATTATCACCCAAAGTTCAGACCTCTATTGTCAATTTTTCCTTTTCTGTTTATTAATAACTAAAAACTCCAAAACAATAATTAACATGTCTTTTAAGGTAGATCTTATTGTAAATCTCACGTCATAACTCACTAATAAATGATTACATTCATTATTATAATCAATGATTTTTGACCATATCAAAGTCTCCGGCCACATATTTGCTATTGCAAACTCAACATACTTATTGGATAACTCCATAAAAAATATGCTTATTAGTATTTGGTAATTTATCTGCTACTTTAATTATAACTAGTCTTATTTGCACACGATCCATTCATTGATATACAAAAATATAAGTAATTGGTAGAAAAAATATCTTTAAAAATTTATTTCATCACCTAAACAATGATTTTTTTTTTTTAACAATTTAGATACTAAATTGCATCATTTACATAGATGCATTTTAGACATTTTAAGAGACTACCAAACTAATCATGCGTTCACTTATGGAATAGAAATCTAAGGTTTAATAGCATGATGACTGACGACATACATGATCAACCCCATAAATCCACAATGTCACGCTTAAAACGGTGATTAATACAAATTTTAAGAATTTATTCCCAAACTCAAATTAAACAATTCACATTATTCGCAAAGCATAGGCAACAAAATTGGCTGAACAAACCACAGAAAAAAACACAAACGGAACCCGGAAGGTTTAAAGGTTGGATTTTTTTAACAACCAATCTATCTACCGTCGATAGAAGTGACTAATCCCTTCATTCCGAGTGCTCTATCTGAGGGTAAAAAGCTGACCAATAATCTCTTTCCATTCGCAAAGGTTGAGGATCGAACTCTCAAGTCTCAACTGATTAATTAAGGGGAAAAGTGAGCAACCACTATATCAATACCAGTATATCAATTTTTATTTTATTTTTAGGGGAATACCAGTATACCACTTAGTAAGTGGGACCCTTCAATCCCATGTGACAACCCATGAATCTTAAATAGCGGAGAAAATTTCGAGGAGAGAGAAAAAAAAGCTTATGCTACAAGTTGAGTTCCCACTCCAACGTTCGACTGTCACATTTCTCACCTTAATCACCCGCACGTTATTTTATCATTCCTCCCTCACTCCAACCTTTTCACTTTCGTGCTCCTTCTATTTTTGCCATTTTCTTCATATTTCTTCCCCCTCATTTCTTTTTTTAAATATTTTTTATCATACACCCAAAAAAAAAAAACATTAATTTCATACTCTTCTTTGCTAAGTAAGCACCGCTCTCTCTCTCTTTGTTAATCTCGTACTACTTTACTGTTATTTCAAAATTTGATCTTTCTCTCTCTAAAAAAAACCTTGCAGTTTTCTCTCTCCTCCATTTTTGTGTGGTTAGCTTCTCTGCTTCTGTAGCTCAAGCTTTCTATGTGAGTAAACTGCTGTTTTCTGCATTCATGCAATTTTCCCATTTCTAAATTTGGCTTCTTTTTAATCCTTTTTTTCTGGGTACATTTATTTATTGTGTGTAACTATATATATAAATCTGGTTTTGCTAGGTGAACTCAGTTGAAACTTAAATCACACAAAAATGTTCACTCAAGGCCTGGATAACAGTGCCCTCAAATGGGTTAAAGAGGTAATTTTTATTTTTTATTTTTTGGGTATGGGATATTATATTGTGGGTGTTAAATATTTTTTGGGTTTGAATTGAATTTTGGTAATGTGATTTATTTTGCATCTTTCTTCTATTATTTATATGTGTGTTTCAGTTTTTATGTTTTGGTTTTGTTTCTATCTTTGTTGTTTGTGATTTATAGTATTGTGTTGGTGGAAGTTATTAGATTTTGGTGTGATCTTGATAATTGGTGTATCTAATTGTGGTTTTAGTTTTTTTTGGTATGGTTTAAGTTAGTTTCCATATTTTGTTTCCTAATATAGGGGATGAACTTTGTTTTTAGGGTTCTATGGATAGTAAAAAGGAAGAACCCTTTTCAGTGTTAAATCATAGGACAAGGATTGACCCAATTCTAAAAAAGAGCAGCAGCCAAGGTTTTGGGCTGCCACCGCCCGGAAAGTTCCGAAGCGGGCATTTGCCACTCTCTAGAGTCATTCCTGGGGATGACTCAGCTTCTGTTTCTGGTAATGACATCAGTTCTGAGTCTGAGGAGGATGATGTTTATGGTGGGAGGTATTCTTTGGACTCATCCCCACAGGATGAACGTGCTCCTCCTTCGATTGCTAGTAACTATAGATACTCGAATCCAAGATCGTTACCGCCAACTCGAATGAGTTATGGAAGTGATTATCTGTCTTCTGATGTGTATTCGTCGGTGGAGTTTACTGGGAAGAAGGGTGAGAGGTTAAGTAAAGGGAATGGGAGGTACCCAGTTCGGCAGAATGGTTATGCAGAGGATGAGTCTGAAGATTCTGCTGGTAGCTCTGAGTTTTCGTCTTCACAAGTTGGGAGCAACATCCATACAGCTTCTCGTTCACAAGCTCATGTTTCAGAAGGCTATACGTCTAGTGTAACTTCGAGGATGAATGTTGGGAAGGTGTGTTATTTTGCTTTTGATGTATTATATACTGTTGTGAATTTGTAGGTTTGCATATTACTGCATGTTTTAAATCATTTATTGCTGCTTGAGTTTCTCTGAGATTGTGTGATTTTTTTTATCTTAGTTATGAACAATGCTTTAAACTTCTTATTGTATTTGTCATGTAGGTTGATCCTTACAAAATGTATTTTCCTATATAGGATATGGATTCCCCTTATATTTATTTTTCTACATTCTTTCTCTTCAATAGATTATTGTCGCTAGCAGTATAGTATATACTCTTTAGTCTTTCCAACATGTGTGAGAGTATGCATAGTCATTCAATCTTCTGTGAAGCTTTTACTGGTTGGTTTGGAGACAGACTCCAAAGCCTCGAGTATAAACCAAAACCTGTCAGCTATTATAAACCAGAAGTAATACGTGAAGAAATTTTGTTAAATGAAACTATAATTTTCCTGTGATGGATTGCAATAACCTGCAACGGTAAAGTTAGCATCAATGAGGCTCATTTCTAGATACTCATATTCAACTGGAAACTACCACTGCAGTAAATGACACCCAACTTTATTAAGATGAAGGATTCAGTGTAATGAAGTATAGCGAGTCAGCCATGCAATGATGACTAACTGTATAGCCAAGTAGGTTAAAATAGGAGAATATTGTTACAGTGTCGACTTATACCTTCAAATTGATTGTGGTAATTGGGATCTGTGATGTGACAATTTTTTGGCAGGTAGGGACTTAATTCTTGATTTGCTTGTTTGTGAGTAAACCATGTCTAATGAGGATCAAATACTGTTAGGTAATACAAATGTCTATCACTCTTTGCCTAGGGCTTGTAACCCAATTCTCTTGCTAGTTTTTCATAAAAGAATCTGGACATCTTTAAGGAAAATTGAAGGACAAAAGTAAAATTGACTGAATTTTTTGAAATCATATTATACTGAATGCATGCCCTTATTACCGGATCGGGTTTCTAAATACAACTTCTATCATACACCTAGTTCCACCATGAGCGGGGTACAACTGAAGGCTATCTTTGGTTCATTGCTCATTTGAAACCTTCAAATGTGCAAAATTTGCACAATAGGGGGAATTTTAAATGAGCAAAAAATAGCCTTGGGTGTACAATTCAGGGTGTACAATGAATGCACTCAGTTTCTAAACATTCATTCCATCCAAGAGAAAAACATTCATATTGATGCACATGTTATATAGATTTCCCTTCCTAAATTGCTTATAACCAATTTAAAAAAAATCCTTCAATTGTTTTTTCTTTTCAAAAGTTCTGATCCTGCCAGGGAAAATTTAACTGATTAAGAGTCCTGGTAACGATGATATGCATCAGCAAGATGGTGATTGTTGTTAGTTAGCAATGTGATATAGAATTGCTGTGCTCTTTCAGTCCATTATTGCTTTAGGCAAGCGCCTTGGCTGTTGTGTAGTTGGTTCCGCCATCTTATTGTCTCCCCATCCTCCTGCTTTCTTGCTTTTGTCTGTATCTCTGATTTTGTATGTTGCTGATGGTGTGGTGTTGATGAATCATTTCATGTAGGATGATGATGATACTCCAAGTGCACCTCCAGTTTGCAGCTCAGGTCAGGATACCTGCCAGGCTGTGCCTGTAGCCCATGACAAAATATCTGTTGAATCTCATGGTGCTTCTAACAAAATTGAGCCAGATGCTCCCAGCATTACACCATCTGTTGACTGTCAAGGGGCTACTACTGAAAATAAGATTCCGGAACCACATGCAAGGTCTGATATACGGAATCTTGGAACTATGCTATATACACTAGGATTTGCGTTTTCTGGGTTACTTGAGTTAATTATGGTATAATTTGTTTTCCAGAACCACAATCGGTGCAGAATCTGCAGGGTCATCAGGTTCACATGCTGCGCGTCTACCCACATTCCATGCAAGGTACTTATAAACTTTTATGAACACAGTTCACCTCTAGATTTTTTTTTAGCTTCTCTAACTTTTACCATCATGCTACTTGTGCAAAATTGATATTTTCTTCCCTCTTTTTCTTTTGTATTTTGGTAAACAATTCAGCACTCAAGGACCATGGCATTCAGTAGTTGCATATGATGCTTGCGTTCGTCTTTGTCTCAATGCATGGGCAAGGGGTTGCATGGAAGCTCCTGTTTTTCTAGAAAATGAGTGTGCTCTATTGCGGAGTGCATTTGGGTGAGTTGAGCCTCCCCTGATTCTTTCATTGTTGCTACAATTCTTTTTATTATGAGCTTAGGTTTATTGTTCTCATAATGTTTGTAAATTTATTGATCATCTTTATTTTATTATGTCGATGCAGTTGTTTGTACTTATGTAAGCAGTTACAATTGCAATATTAAGTTGATTGGTCTCTCCAACTTCTGAGCTTAGGTTTATTGCTCTCGTAATGTTTGTAAATTTGTTAGTTCAGTCTTTATTATTTTATTATTAACATCTCATAATGTTTTGCCTTGAAAGTTGGAACTCTCTGTTGTCAATTTAATCCATGAATTTAGTCATATTTTTTTTACTCATGTAGAGTGCTAAGACCGTGTTCATAAGCTGTATCTTTACCTAATAAATGATTTTTTCCCAATTTTTACTAATTGTATTTCATAAATGGAGTTTTCTCATGTTTGGGTGTTTATCTCTTTTTTTTTTTTCCTCCCTGTATTACAGTTTGCAGCAAATTCTATTACAGTCAGAAGAGGAGATTCTGGCTAAGCGTGGCTCAGAGGTTGCAGTTGAAGGAGCTCCACAGAAACCAAAGAAAATGATTGGGAAGATGAAGGTCCAAGGTATCTTTAAATATAATCTCTATACTAGTATCAGTTAAACTTCCATGACTGGTCCTAATTCTTTTAATTGCAGTTCGTAAAGTTAGAGTGGGATTGGATCCACCTACTGGTTGCAGTTTTGGGTCCGTAAAGGCTCCAGTTATAAAGTTGGAGTCTGCTAAGTTGCAATTATCCAAGGTGCAAAGGTCAGTTGTGTCTGGATGGCATGCCCTGCGAAGAGTGCATTTTGTACTTCATAAGCCCTCAGATAGTTCGTTGTCACAAAAGAGTCTGGCGTATGTTCAAGCCAGTACTCAATACATAAAGCAAGTTTCTGGTCTTTTAAAAGTGGGTGTTGTAACAACATTGCGTCACAGTGCATCATCTTATGAACCTGTGCAAGGTATGACTCTTCAAGTGAAGCTATATCTCATAGAATGAGACATTCTCTCTCTCTCTCTCTCTCTCTCTCTCTCTCTCTCTCTCTCTCTCTCTAGCATAGATTATATATCCAAGTCCAAGACGCGAAAGTTTTATACAACTCCTTTTTCCATATATGTAGTTGTGGTAGAGCTCATCTTGTAGAATCGAGTAATTATGGATCAAAGTCTGTAGAACTAGGAATACTTACAGCATGTGCAATGATGTCCAAAATGTATTATGTCATTCCTCAGTGTGCTTCACCATGAATATACTATCATGCCTTAGCGAGCTTTCAATTTTTTAAGTTCCTCTAAAGAGATCTCTAATGTGTGGTCATTTCTTTTCCCTGATGCTACCAGAGAGTCATTCCTGTTTGTTAAGATTAAAAAGTTCACCTGAAGACGATGTTGTTCGGATGCAACCTGGCTCTGGCGAAACTCACGTATTGTATGTCTCTTGTTGAATCTCCTTCAATTTCTATTGAATTGCTGTCATGGCATAGTTGTTGACAACTTTACAGCTTTCCAGATGGTCTGGGAGATGATTTGATTCTTGAAGTTCAGGATTCAAAAGGAAAAAGCTGTGGCCGTGTGGTTGCTCAAGTGGCAACTGTTGCTGATGATCCGGTAATTTTTCTGATCCTTAAATCATTCAGTGTAGAGCCTCATCTCTACTGCAACAGCCAACAATAGTGAATAGTGTACAAGAGAAACTTATTGTTGACTTCCTTGCAGAATGACAAGCTGCGCTGGTGGTCGATATTTCGTGAGCCAGAGCATGAGCTTGTTGGTAAAATTCAAGTTTATATCAACTTCTCCATGAGCACTGATGAGAACAGTAATCTTAAGGTAAGATATGTCAATAAATGTCTATTCAGGTTTTTTGTCATAAAGTCCGGGTGATCTTGAACAGGTTAGGAACTGCCAATTTGGTTACAACTAATAGGAACAGGGTAAAATGAGTTATGGTTTGGTTCCTATTTTTGGAAACAAAACTGGTAGAACACCCAAATTAAATTCATAACCCCTCCCCCCCCCCCAAAAGACAGAAATATTAAGATTTTTCATGGCTCAAAAGTAATCAGTACTAGTTACTTTTACAGTATTAATAATGACGGGTAGATGGGTACTCGGATATTGCTCACATCTAGAATGAGCAACCTTGAAATCTTTGTGCATCTTCGGTAAA
The DNA here is from genome assembly GCF_026745355.1 of Beta vulgaris subsp. vulgaris. Classification (NCBI taxonomy): domain Eukaryota; kingdom Viridiplantae; phylum Streptophyta; class Magnoliopsida; order Caryophyllales; family Amaranthaceae; genus Beta; species Beta vulgaris. Next base: position 49,737,758 of record NC_079202.1, read on the forward strand.
AAAAATATTCCTTTCCCCTCTCCATAGCATGCAAATTCTTGAACCTTATTTTTTTTAGAACTATACAAGTTTTCTTCTGTAATGGAAATTAGTTAATGGCTTGATGGCCTGTCCAGATTTCGTTTGAGGAGTAAAGCTGTATCTTCCCTATGAAATTTGTCTAGTTTTATTCTTGACACTGTTCATCACAATGACATGTGTTCTTGATACTGTCTATCAAGTTATTTTTTTGTTACTTTTGTTCTTGACATTGTTTATCAAGTGATGATCATAATTATTGTTTTTGCGTGTGCTACCACTCTACCAGTGCGGCTCCGTGGCAGAGACTGTAGCTTATGACTTGGCTTTAGAAGTTGCAATGAAAGTCCAACATTTTCAACAAAGACAGCTACTGTTGCATGGCGAATGGAAATGGTTATTGGAAGAGTTTGCAACTTATTATGGGGTTTCTGATGCATACACGAAATTAAGGTAAATTTTCTCGTACTTTTATCTGTTCTATGCATCATTGTCTTTGGTTGGTCAAGTAACTCATGACATTATATAATTACAATTCAATCTGCTGTTACGACAGATACCTTTCTTATGTCATGGATGTTGCGACACCTACAGCTGATTGTCTCACTCTTGTGTATGATTTGCTTTATCCTGTGGTTATGAAGGGCCACACAAAGAGTACATTAAGTCATCAAGAGGTATGTCAGTTGATGTATAAAGTTATTTTTTTAAAAATAGAGCATTTCCTCCTCCCTTCAACATTATTCATGTGTGGCATACTGCAGTTTGAGCTTCTTCTTGTCCTTGATTAATTGCTTTTCGGCTGCTTATCAGAACCGCATCTTAGGAGAAGTTGAGGACCAAATTGAGCAGATACTTGCTCTGGCATTTGAGAACTACAAATCCTTGGATGAATCACTGCCTTCTGGAATTATAGATGTCTTTCAACCTGCAAATGGGTGTGCGGCTCCAGCTATGCTACCTGCTGTGAAACTTTACACTCTGCTTCACGATATACTGTCTCCTGAGGCACAGAACAAACTATGCAGACACTTCCAGGTTAAGCCTAAATCATTTATATGCACACTGGAAGTTCATTTTTTACTTGAATTCTGCTGAATGTTCATATTTTCAGGCTGCTGCAAAGAAGAGGTCGAAGAGGCATTTGGCTGACACCGATGAGTGTGTTAGTAACACAGGTGAAGGATGCTTGCTGGATCATGTTAGCATGTCCACTGCTTACCAGAAAATGAAATCCCTTTGCTTGAATATCAGAAATGAAGTTTCCACTGATATTGAAATTCACAACCAGCACATACTTCCCAGGCATGTTATTTACTCGTTTCATGTAAAATTTGTAGGTTTGTACTGCAACATTTGTGATAATAATTACTAGCAATGCTGCAACCACCCTGCACGAATGCCACCAAATCTGGGGTCCAGACTTAACATGTGGGTAGCCTATGCCTTACAAGTCGGGTTTATACAATCTCTTAAAGCAGTAAGAGCATAAGAGGTTCTCTGGTATTACGACTAACATGAAAGTAAGGGGGTTGAGACACACTACCAGACAGGATTTGATCAAATTCCAGGCTAAGATGAGATAAAGCCCCTCATGCCCTTACCTGAATCTGCCATATATATATTTTTTTTTTTTTTGATTTTGGGTCACTATTTTTAGATTTGATCTAGGTTACCCTTTCTGACCACCTCTCATATTATTCTTAGGCCCTGGTGCCTGTGAAGTCTAAACACACAATGAGTCCAACACCCCTGCCCTCGCAGTCTTCTGTGAAAAGGAAGAAAACAACACTTCTAACTAGTTGATTGTGTCTCTTATGCAGTTTTGTCGATCTTCCGAATCTTTCTTCATCTATATACAGTGTGGAACTTTACAACCGGATCCGTGAGTTCCTTATTGCTTGCCCTCCGTCTGGTCCTTCACAACACGTGGCAGAACTTGTGATAGCAACTGCAGATTTCCAAAGAGATCTTGCCAGCTGGAACATCAAGTAAATTCAAATATCTTTCCCCCCTTCTTTATTCCAATTTTCTGTTGCATACAACAGATGAAACTCACTGGTTCTTTAATATGTAGTCCCATCAAAGGTGGAGTTGATGCAAAAGAATTGTTCCACTTGTATATTGTTGTCTGGATTCAAGACAAGCGTCTGGCTTTGCTTGAGACCTGCAAACTTGACAAGGTAGTGATACCAACCTATTTGTATTATTTTCTGTTTACTCAAATACTTCAGACTATCAATCTCGTTCACTAAGTGCATTTAACTTCCGTTCATTATTACTAGATTCAAATGCACGTAATGCGAGTTTCAAGTTATAATAGATTAACATCAAATTGTAAAATATTTTAAAAAAATAAAGGGCATTCAAGGTATTTGCCTTATGTAATAGAGACTAATTAGCTTTCAGTTCATGCATTAAGAATAAAAGTCACTTCTGTTCAGTTTTCACAGGTAGTGCAAGTATATTTTTAAGCATATTTCTATGTAGAAAATATAGAACAATTTACGTATTATAATTATTTTTGAAGACTTAGGTGGTGCACATTATGCTCCTGAAAAATTTCTCCCTCTATCCCTAAATGTATATCGACTCTGTTTTGTTGCTGTTATTTCTCTAGTAAACCAAGAAATTTCTCTTAACAACTTTTACCTGCAGGTCAAGTGGTCTGGGGTCCGAACACAACATTCCACGACACCTTTTGTTGATGAAATGTATGAGAGGCTGAAAGACACACTAAATGATTATGAGGTCATTATTAGCCGCTGGCCAGAATATAGCTTTGCCTTGGAAAATGTAAGTTTCAATCTTTTTTTGTGGTTGTGACAGTTCTGTTAATCTTTACTGGAGATAACCTTAACTCATTAATTAGCTATTCAGTGAAATTAAGAAACAAAAATCTTGGGGCTAAAGGTTCTAAGAATTATATGCCATAGATTAGTTGTATCAAATTAATAGACTCTAAAAGGCCTGTAGATATGTATTGTCTATCTGATGTTTTACTATGTGGACGTGCTTTTAGGCCGTTGCGGATGTAGAGAAGGCTGTAGTGGAGGCTCTAGACCGGCAATATTCTGATGTCTTGGCTCCTTTAAAGGAAAATCTTGCACCAAAGAAATTTGGTTTCAAGTATATGCAGAAACTGACTAAGCGAACAGTTAACCCTTATGTTGTTCCCAGTGAGGTACTTTACTTTTTATTCAAATCCTTATGCGGAACTTGAATCCTCATTGGCATGATAGCTTATTCTCTCTCCATGCCGATCTTTGGTTTTGCAGGTTGGGATCCTTCTAAATTCAATGAAGAGGATGCTTGACGTTCTTCGGCCCAAGATAGAAACTCAATTTAACTCATGGGGATCCTGTATCCCTACTCTTGGCAACCATATCCCAGGAGAACGTTTAAGTGAGGTTACTGTCATGTTAAGAGCAAAGTTCAGAAACTACCTGCAAGCCATTGTTGAGAAGCTTGTCGAAAATGTGAGTATCTCTGGATTAAAACTCGTGGCTGAAAGTTCACTGTTTGCTTCTGTGAATTCGCCTTTTAATTTGTTTTTCTGTAGACGAGGCTACAAAATGCAACAAAAATTAAGAAAATTCTCCAAGACTCCAAGGAAAGCGTTGGGGAACCCGATGTTAGAAATAGAATGCAGCCTCTAAAAGAACAGCTGACGAGCACAATGAATCATATGCACACAATCTTTGAGACTCATGTCTTCATTGCTATATGCCGGGGTTACTGGGACCGAATTGGTCAGGTGAGTGGATCAAAACTCAAGATGTAAAATTATGAAAGATTCCTCAATGATGTCTTCCTTAACTTCTTGTACTGCTGATACAGGATGTTCTTAGTTTCTTGGAGAATCGAAAAGAAAATAAAGCATGGTACAAGGGTTCAACAATTGCTGTTTCTGTGAGTATATGGTTCATTTATCATTCCTAAGGAACCATTATTTACATAAAATTTGATCAGTTTGCATTCTTTCTTAAAAATTAAATAAAATCTAGATTCCAGAGATTGGGACTTGCCAGATGCTTATGGTGTGCCAAATTTTTAAATATTGCAACCTTGTACTCCTGTCCTCCATTTCTAAACACGACGTATGGTTGGATACCATTTCTGAGAAATCAATATAATGGACCATAACTATTCTTCATTTCACATCTCTACTATACAACTTGTTTTTTTCTTGGAAATCTTAAGTCAATGGCTATCAATTAAGATATTCTTTCTCAATTTAGAAAGAGGTATACTTGAGTACAAAGTTTTTGCTCTTCTTTGTTTCTTTTGTTTCAGGTTTGGAAGAAACTTTAATGGCAGCAATTTATCAAGAATGGCTTTTGGTTATACTTTATTAAGCTTGCAACTCTTGTATAATGCAGGTTCTTGATGATACCTTCGGCTCACAGATGCAGCAGCTTTTGGGAAATGCTTTACAAGACAAGGACATTGAGCCTCCTCGATCTGTGATGGAAGTTCGATCCATGTTGTGTAAAGATGCCCAGATTCATAAGAGTAACACGTTTTATTACTGATTTAATTTTTTGGAGCTGCTTTAGCTGGATGGGAAGAGCATGTTTCATTCCAGTGGAGAGTTCTCTGCTCTCTTTGTGGTGAAGGTAGCAAGCGGCTCGGCAGCTCCAGAACTACTCAAGTTTGTAGCATAATGTAGATAAGTTGCTGATAGTGAATCCTTTCCAGTTTTGTGAAGTGAAGAAAATATAGTACTCTATGAAATTAGCACATTATAAGGAAATCGTAATATAGAAATTCTTTTTTGTTAATAAAACTATGTCTCCTATTTCCAATCATTATTTTGCTCCTTGTGGCTGCATTAGTGGGTATCAAGGCAATTTGGGAAGCCAATGGATATTCATGTATCTATTGTACTTCTACATCCTTACTAAATTGTCATAGTTTACTTTCAATCATACATTAGGAGCTAGACTATATTTATTAAATAATACTGTAATTGAATCATATATTTAAATTAAATGACACTGTAATTTTAATATTCTTTTTAGAATTGCTGGTATTTTAGGGGTGTAATTTCCCAAATTTTGAGTTACATATGTTTATACGAAATACTCCGTTTTTTTAATTGTTATAGTTTGCTTTGGGGAGAACTGAAATATTGCAAAACAAGGAGGAAGTGTCAAAAAATTTGATTGGTTTAGAGAAATGTAAAAGAAGAATTAAAATATTGTAGAAGAGAGAAAAATTGGTAGGTGAGAAGGTTTTAAGTAGATTATTAAAATGAATGGTAAGGTATATGAGGTAGAAAAGTGTAAAAAGTTGATGTGATACGTTACCAACTTAATATACGAAAAAAGTTAAAGTGTCGTCATTAAAAAAACGGAGGAAGTAATAATTACCTATTCATATACTAACATATTGTATCTTTGTCTTATAAAAGAAATAAGGTGGTGTTTGGTTGGGGTATTTTTAATGGAATGGAATGGAATGACATCCGTTCCATTGTTTGGTTGGGCATATTTAGGGTAGAGTCTCATACCCAAGGGTATCTATCTCCATCCCATCCCCCTAGAATCTCAATCTCCCCTCCTCCCTTAAGGGGTCGTTTGGTTCAAGATATGGAATGGAAAGGGAATGGATACAAATAGAGGAGGGGAATGGTAACAAAGATAGTTACCTTTATTGAGTGTTTGGTTCAAGCCAATGAATGGAAATGAAGGGTAACCATTAACTTCAAGTAATGGATTTTGTTACTTGAGGAGGAGGGAAGGTAACAAATTGGAGGAATCCATTACCATCAAGTAATGGTAAGGGATTGATGAGGGGTTGAACCAAACAAGAAGAAAGGGAATCGGTAATTGATTCCGTTTCTTGAAACCCAAAAATAGTGAACCAAACGCCCCCTAAGTTTCTAACTCCATTTCCCTCAAGTTTAAAACCCTGATTTGTGTGGAAGGGAGAGAGAGAGGTTAAACCCTAGAAGAGAAGCCAGTCGTCGTTGACCACCTTTTTCCGACCACCACCGACCGGCGACCACCTTATTTGAAGAAGGTATGTCCTCTTTTCGTCCCCAAGTTCTTGTCAATACGATTTCGAATTGTTGTTGTTCAATTCTGTAACGATTTCTTGGTAATTACAGTAACAAATTGCTATATTTTTTTCATCTTTCTTTTCTTTTTCATCTTAGGCGTGCTATTTCAAGCATAAGTTGTTTGTTTATTTTCCTACTTTTGTTTAGCATCGATTTGGTTGTATTGTATTGGCGTAATTTTTTTTCTTACGTTATAAAAGAATTATTTCAGTATCTTTTATGAGTATGACAATATTTGTTCCTTTCATTAGTATGCAAACACTTTTTCTATTTTTCTTAAGCTTATTTTTATATTTATCTTGTTTGTTCATATATGACATTCCAAAAGTGAACCAAACAGCAGAAATGTACATTGAATCCATTACAGGATTGAACCAAACAGTTTGAAATTGGTATGAGCCTCTGAATCCATACCACCCTAGTATGGACATCCATACCATTACATTCCAGTTCAGTAAACCAAACAAGCCCTAATATTGTATCTTTGATGAATCAAACTTGCTGATTGAATATTTGAAAATACACTCAAACGTAATATGCTGAAATAAAAAGTGAGTTTTAGGGCATGTTCCTTCCTGATCTTATAAACATTCGAAGTTGATTTTGTCCACTCCCCCCCTTCGTTCCAAATTCCCTATCAATTACTTGGGTAAGTGCCGTAGGTCTAGAGAATCTTGAGCAAGTATGAGAAAAAGTCGGATAATTAAATAAAAAAGAAAGAGGGGAAGACTATGTGATATGTAATATGTTGAGTGCACGGCATTAAATGATGGGTTACAATCTATATGCTCCAACTTTGCCGAGGCCTCGATCATTTTTAGATCAGCTGATAGCTACTCTAAATTGTACTAATGTGACACAATTGCATCTTCCTGTCGTGGGAAAACGAAAGTCAAGATAATCACCTTTCAAGATTCTGCTCGCCTCCTATTTGTCAAAAGCAAATAGAACGTAGCCTCGATAACAAATTTCCGAGCTCGTTTAGTGCTTGTTTGGTTGGATGTAGGAAGTAGTATTTTCTATTATCTCCTAGAAAATGACAAAAGTTGTTTGGATAACATGGAAAATTCTACTTACCTGGAGGCTAAATCCCCCATACTTCCTATGTATTTTTAAATGAACCAAACAACCTCCTATTATATAGCGTTTAGCTAACATATGAGGCGGACCAGCAGAAAAGACATGCTTTTGTTCTATAAGAAGAGACCTGAAAAAAGGCGTAATGTAACAGTTAAGCACCCTGAAACTGATTAATTAAATTAAATGGAGATATTTACATGATTTGATTCGGCTGAGAGATCAATCAATCCAGCACACAAAAGAATGCAATTGCTTTCTACAGATTTTTGTGAAACGTGAAAGGATTGTACATTTTAACAGAACACATGAAGCACCCTCTTCTCCTTGTGACTTGTGAGCTTTCTCGTAAGTGATATTGAACAGATTCAGAAAAGCCTCGATATGACACGGCATGAGGTCCAAAAGGCTGTTGTAGCCACACTAAGAAGTGCAGGATTTTGGTAAATACTGCCATCCAAAACAAGAAAGAAAAAAGAACTTCAGCCAACAAACATATCAATAGATACAAATTTTGAATGAGAATCATGTTTTAACGGGAAAACATTCAGTTAGAAGACATGAGGAAGTGCGGTCAGGATACCACAAATGTTTTGGACAGCAAAATACAGCATAAAATCACGGTCCAAAATCAAATAGTACCCAATGTACAATTTTAGGATGTCTAACAGTTATGGCTTATGATTGGATTATCTAAGACAACACTGCCACTACTTGGATTTGGTAATGGGAGAAAAAAGAACCCAACTATTACATTGGATCTTTTCGTAAAATCATGTTATATTCTTGACAATGAGAAGTTTGAACACAGCTATTTTAGATGGAAGGAATATGTATTATGCAAAGCAGTATGTGCAGCACACAACTCTATCTTAGATCATATTACTTTTAGTGGTAGACATGATAAAGCAAGCCTTTAACAAGTGTTGATTACTTCTAGTAGAATGTCCGTGCACCACCCATTGTACGGAGCACAAATACCAACTGGAAAACACTCAAATGTAGAAAGAACAAACAGAAGAATTGAGGATTAAAAGACCAACCCAATTGCAGTTGCACTCCAGGAAGCAACATTGTAAATTACTTTAGTTCCATCAAATGCTTTTCGCAGCTTCCCCTTTCGGTTCTTAATAGAGAAAGTCTTCCTAAGAGCTGTAGAAAGGTTAGCTGTTTAGTTACATGACTTACATCTCCAATGGCACAGAGACCACACTCAAAGATGTTACAAGTTTCAATAAAGGAAGAGCTTAAAAAAGAAAAGGCCAAATAATTAAACTTCAGAGAAATAGGGACAAAAAATCAAAAGCGTACCTTCTTGGAGTTTATTAGGAGTCAGGTCCTGCAAAATGAAAGACGAGAAGTCAAGCTCAGCAAAATTTACTCCCCAAACCAACCAATAACAGATTCTCCATACTCCTCTGCCATTTCTTCCTCAGAAATAATAGAAGGTATGCAGGACATGATGCAGATCTTTAGACATTCAATCTTATACATCAGGAAAACAAATTGCTAGGTACAAGGTAAAAGGCCACTTCTTACTGGATTAATTGATATCATGAGTCACCGTTAACAGCAAATATGCTACTATAAAGTACAGGCCAACAAGTGACATCATATAGCACATTGCATTCCAGCTAATTCATGAAGTAAACTCATGACAAGGAAACTAGGAGAAACACAGCAAGTATATTTCGTGCTAAAGGAGCTAATACTTCCAGGTGCTATTTGAAAGTCTCTTTTGTGCATAAAGCTTACGAGAAAACTTATAGCCCATCATAGAAGTAGATTGTAAATCTTCACATCTCTTCATGCAAAAGATTAGCTTGAATGCAAAGTGCTTCCAAAAATTAGTGATCATATTTTGTTTGCTCTTCTTTATTAGATTTGACCAGAACTGACAATCTAATGGTAAAAGTCGATAGTTTCATTACTAGTGATCTACTGAACAATGCCTAGGAGAATTGAGATATAAAAGAAAACAACTTAAAAAGTTCTCATACAATGTTAATCTGTAGTTCTTTGAATACAATACAGACAAGACAGCATCAGTTAAAAAAGCCGGGAGATCAATTTCACTAATAGACTGAGTTCATGTCCCAAGTGCTTGAGAATTGAGATGAGGACCTCTACCACTATGCATGCAAGACAGGCACAAAGTAATGATAATTTTTCCGCAATACGCTTTACATGATTCAACTGAATCACCTACCGCCCATTCTAAAATGAGGTCCAACCTCCTCTCACATCTCCCACCTCATCCTCAAACAGGGGAGGAAAAGAAAAGAGAAAAGACTGAATCTTCCGCAGCATATGACCCAAAAATATACCGGTAGCAGCTTCGAAAAAATCATATATCAATTCTCTTTCTCTGAAAATATAGAAGAAAGGGGTCTGCGCCATATCCGCCATAAAAGGGCCGAGCCATAACAAATGAGAGTATAGACGATCGATGATTTGAGTATGCAAGTTACTAGAAACTATGTGAAAGCATATCTCTCATGTAAGCATAACCTCTGTCATTATTCGTTCTGCTCTACAACTCTATTTTTACTTTATATTTCCTTAAATAAGAAGAGATAATGATCTAAGAAAGAAAAAAACTTAAACTGCATAAGTTAGAAAGTATACCTTTGTTTCTTTAAGAGATAACAAATAAGCAGCCATAAAGCACGCCATCCCGTCTAAAATGTCTTCTTGTCTAACAACAACATAGTCTTCCTGATCATCCTCAACATTTCCACCTTCACCTTCCCACAGATCCTTATCATTCACCATATCCCAAGAACTACCTTCTTCTGCTGCCACAATTCATTCACTTAATAAGATGAACTCATATCACACTCAAACCCATTACATCAATCAAAAATTAACACATTAAATTCCCATATATAAAACATCATAATTCTTTTGCATTATACAAAACACTAACATACGCCTCGAAATCGATTTCGAAACTATACCTGGGCGTTTCTGATGAACTGAGAGCTGAGCACTCTCTAGCCTTTCAAGAAATTCCGGACCATCCAACCTAGACTTGATCAAATCACACAACTGCAACAAAAAACACAAACCCCCAAACAAATTTATCATAAACCATCAACTACCATGAACAGAACCTTAATTTTGTCGAAAATTTATCAAGTCAACTAATTTCCACACCCTAATCAACGCAAAATCATCAATAAGAACAAAATTAAAACCAAAATAAAACCAAACTTACTTCATCAGCTTCATGATCTGGTGAAGAAGTAGATCGAGCGGAATTTTCTCTCTCATCATCATCATCGTTTTCATCATCATCATCATCATCAACATGCAAACCATCTGCGCTAAGAGATTCAAGAGCTCTTTGACACTGTTCCATAACTTTTTTCAAAGTCTTCAACTTCACTTTCACTTCTTCTCTATCATTCCTCCCTCTTTCACTGCTTTCCGCCGTTTCCATAACCCTAATTTCACTATCCTACAACCAATTCCCCCAAATCAATTTATAATTCTAACCTAAAAAATCTAATTCAAATTCAACGCTGCCCTAAATTTCCTAATAATTCACTTTTATGAGCTAAAGTAAAATTTCCACTGTACATTAAAAAAAAGATTCAGCTTCAAATTCGCAAAACAAAATCTTTCGTTTTCTCTCTCTAATAAAGGTTGTATTTTTTGGCGATTTTTTGTTTTTTTTTCTATAAAAATAAAAAAAAATTGCCACGAATTTAGGAGATAGAAAATTAAGAGGAGAGAGAGATGAAGTTCTGATTTTTGTTTGTTTTTTCTCCTTTTTGTTTTGGGTGTGAAATGTGAATAATGGAGAATTTATTTTATTTATTTAACCTAAAGTGAAAAAGATATAAAAAGTGATTTTTGTTTGTTTATTTTCAGGAGGAATTATTGTTTTTTTTTTTTGGTAAAGGAGGAATTGTTTTGTTGTTGATAGGTGATACGTCTAGCTTCATCACATGTTGATATTTGTGGTTTTGGCAAGTTGTAGTGTGTAAGGTTGGAAGAAAAGACAAGTAACTCCAATCAATCAAGTTGCCTAGTCCTCTATTGCAATTTGTGGTTTTTCTTTATAATCATCTCACATGAAAAATAAGTATATGGAATGTTATTTGGCATGTTTTTACTATTTTGAATTATTTGTAGTACAATAGTTGTCACTATTTGATATAGATAGAAGAATGCACTATTATGATTTTAGCTAGGTATACTCGTTGTCAATTCTTTGCCGACAAGTTTTATAATCGAGTGACTAAAACCATTTCAAATAAAAATAAGCTTATCTGATGATTAGGTTGTTGCAAAGTGCTGGAAATTACTAAACTGTAATAATTATACTTCAAACACTATACCACTACGTGTTGATTATCTGTAACATTTAACAAATATTGTCATCATTGGGTCCGTGACAACTCATAGTAGACTATGAGTTTATGACTATTAATCTTCACGGTACTTGATAGTCATAAGTTTTGTAGGTGTAGGAAGAGATTTTTGCATTTGAGCCTTTTTAGTTAGCGTAAGGCTTTACATTTGAATTTGGAATTCGATCGGACCTTGAAACGTAGTATTGATATTTGTTGAGTTTGTTTCGGCTTTAGAGTTAGAGCACTAACATCCCAAAATTTCCAAAAATGATAAATATGCACCACAAATAAGTCATATGATCATTTAAATAAACCATTTGCATGTATTCTCGTAATAAAAAAATATTTTAGACACTTATTTTAACATCCATGTATATAACTCCTTTTAGGGTCACAAGTTTACTCAAATCACGTCATAATATTATAATAGGCATTTCCTTTCGCATCTTCGAGTCATCGAAACACCAAAAATCAATCTACACGTTATATTTTTTCATTTATCTCAACACATGTGATTATTCATGATCTCAATTTTCACTATCATTACTTCATCATTTTCCCATTAATTTAAAATGTATTGATCCAATTTCACAATTACAAGGTAAAAAGGCAATTTAATTAAAATTAAAAAGTTAGATTAAGCAATTAAACTATCTCATACATTCACCACCTAACTACCAATTAGGGCTGTTAAAAAATATCCGATCTGAAAATCCACCGATCCGAAATTTCGAATATCCGATCCGATTTTAAGCTTTCGGATCAAAAATCCAAAAACGTCGGGCTTTCGGGTCAGAATTTTTCAAAAAAGTCAATGTTCCGATCCGAAAATCTGGTGATCCGACCCGAAAATTTCGTATCGGAATTCCTTTGATCTGAAATTTTCAGATCGGATCGGATCCGATATCCGACAATGAACAACCCTACTACCAATCCACCACCCACCCGAAATCCCGAACACCACCGTTGTCGCCGTCATTCTTTCACGAACACCATCAACACCACCGCCAGTAGTGCGCTACGAGTGTGTTAGAGGAAGCTAGGTGAGAGGGAAATCTAGTGGGGCTTCTTTGTGAGCGTGGAAGAGGAAACTAGAGGGAAAGAGGGAGATGCAGTGGAGTGAGGGAGGCGTCAGAGAAGAGGAAAGAGAAAGAGTGAAAGAGGGAGAAGGAGGGAGGGAGATCGCAAGAAGAGGAGAAGGCGATGCTGAAGGAGAGACGACATGGAGGAAGAGATGCGACGATGAAGAGGAGGCCGTGAAGGGAAGAAGGCGACATGGAAGGGGAAGCGGCAGGGAGGAGGAGGGATAATGAATGGGAGAATGCAATTGAGAAGGGGATGCAACAAGCGAAGATGAAAAGCAACGGGGAAGAGGAGGCGAAAAGGATGAGAGGTCGATGGTAAGGTTGGCTGAGATAGCGAAGGTGCGGGAGGCAGTTGAGAGGAGGAAAGGTTGTAACACCCCGATAACTCTCTCTTTTCAGAAATACCTTTATAATATAAAAGTAGAGAATTACCTAAGTATTATCTCCCGTGTGATAACGTATCGGCTTATTCAGAATTTTGCAGCGGAAAATAAATAATTAATAAATATATAAATAAATAAGTATTTCGAACTCAAACCATCTAAATGAGTCTACTCAAACAACTTAACAAAATATGTTCTTATTAATGCAGAAAAGTAAAATATACTAGTTACATATTCTCTCCATTCCAGATTCCCAATGATGCACATTTGCGAACCTGTAATGTCAATGCTATACTGAATCTGCTCACGAAAATGGGTCATCACATGATCAATAAGGCAAAGCTATGATCACAATCACAAATAAAGCAGGTAATCAACAAAGCTGAGTACTACATACTAAACATAAGCATTCCTAACATGATACTAAATAATAACATGCAGGGATAAATAATAGTATAATCATATAACATTCTGCAGATAAATTTAACTGAACTAAACTCTCCTTTTTATTACTTTAAATGGAATAGTTATTGGAACTGAGTTGTCTTATCTACTAATGCCTTCACCTACGAAGACGAAATACGGGTGCTATTAGGCACTACAATGCATTTCAGATTCACCTGCGATATCGAGGAACTTTTGCTAACTGAAAAGGGGATGGTGATCAATCCATCTCCTGTAAAAAAAGCCATGGCTCGCTCACCATGTACTCCAACTCCTGATGTCCAACTCTAGACGTGCACCAGTCTAAAGTCTATAACTATCCTTATTACATTTTACGTTCTTTACAAGTTATTACTTGTTATGACACACATACAAGCAACCCATAAACAATAATTCAAACATGCACAATTGAACTTCTTTTATCTTGGGATTTAACAAGTGATCACAACTTACAATTCAAGACTTACTTTCTTTTAATCTCAACTTTCTTATTCGTTGGACCTAGCCAATAATCAAACTTACCTTTGAAAAGGCATAACTTATCAACTTACCAAATAAGGCTCGCAGTCCTTATAATTAGTGAAAATAATACTTATAACGGAACACATGAATAACATGATTCAATCTCTATAACATTTATTAATTCCCCATGTGAATTAATAAATAAAGTTCCCATCCATATGCTTGCATCAATCAATCCATACAAACATAACAATCTTAACTCAAACAATTTCAAAATCACATGTTTGCACCAGGCATAAAACATGTAACAATCAATCATGCTAGAAATCACATATGAACTTAATAAGTTCCAATACATGATACTAAAATTTCTTTCTCCTTAAATCATGATACTAATCACATAACACATAGGTATGTACGTACCTTGTGTAAACTAGTCGGCATACCACTTTTAACTCCTTAAAAGTCTCCTACATAATATTCTCCGCCTAGAAATCAATATAAACTAAAATCAATACTCTTAATTAAAAATACAGCAACTTCAAAATATTTAAAATCCCCTTTAAACATATCCAAGTAATTAACACCCTAAAAATCCATGCTTTAATGATTAAAACTTCAATCTAACAATAATAACCAAATCTGAATTTTTATTCTTATAATATATAATATATATAAATCAAGATTATTTATTAAAACAGTAAGTGAAGGGTGGTGCTTGCAGTAGTTCGAAGGGGGCAGGCTTGGTTTGCACAGTGGTGTTGGTGTTTCGCCATCGACATAAAGTAGAGGAGAGAGAGTGGTAATGGAACTTTGGAGCTTCCCTTGCCGATGCTTTTCGATGAGATTTCGAGGGGGTGGCATGGGAGGAAGGAGGGACGATGGGGTGGCAGAGACAATGGAGGGAGCTGCAATTGGGAGAAGGTAGTAAGGAGAGGGAAAAAGGATGGAGAAAGTAGTAAACCATGTAAAAAAAAAAAAAGTAAAAACAAAGATTAACCGGTAAAATGGGTCAACAATCAACTGGGACCATTTTTGTAAAACATACCCCAAAGTTGGGACTACTCAGAAATAATATTTAGTTGGGACTGAAAATGGCGGAACGTCCATAGTTGGGACTGTACCTGTCAATTTTTTCTTAAATAAATGATCATACAACTTACAACCCAAGATTAATTCCTTCTTATTTCAATCCTTCTTAATTTGTTGAACCTAACCAACAACCAACTTACCTTTCAAAGGCATGAATTATCAACTTACCAAATAAAACCCACAGTCCTTATAAAGTAGTGAAAATCTCTATTACATAAGGGAAGGGGGGAGAAACGGTGTCCTCTTTTGAACCGACTATTTTGCCCCCCTTCCCTTTCTAAATTACAAAAGGAATCTCAATACCAAAATGGGGGTCAAACAAAGCCATCGAAAATTAATTTTCAACAATCACTCAGAAATCACTTATATGAGGAAACTTTACAAATCACTCATAAAATTGAGAAAATCACGTTGTAAAAATCACGCAAATCACTCAAATGATCAGGGTACTTTACAAAAACTAAAAATTAACTTACAAACTAAAACTAATACACTAGAACGTCAATACATACAAAAACATTCACAAAATTCCTTTACACATCATTGTTCTTAATAACCATTCACAATTACATACTCACAAAAATTACCTATAAACACAAATTTGAGAAAAACATTAGATTTTGACAGTGATATCACACATTCGTCCATCGGCGGTTTGCGAACTTTCAAATAGGTACATAATTCTTTTAATCTTCAAAGTTATTTCACATTAGTCGACTGTTATGTAGTTGAAAAAATGGAGATAATAGCAATTAGTTGAAAAGGGCTTTTATATAATTAGACTTAAATTTGATTCATTTTCATATAAAATTAGAAAACAAGATGTGTATAAAATTTGATTCATTTATGACACTAATGAAAAAGTTACAAATTTAGTTCTTTTTTTTATATTCCAATATAAAATTTTTGCCCAAAACTTTTGCAGAATATCAATGTTCAGAAATAAATTTTGAAAACAAAACAATATCAAACCTTTTTGCGAACAACTTTTGCAAAAAGCAATTTTCAGGAAAAAAAATTTACATTAATTTGCGAAAACCATTTCATGCGAAATCAGATTGTGTATGAAAAATTTGAAATTTTATTTCACCTGTAATTGAAACTCAAATTGTTCAAATTTAGAAAAAGAGAAAAATTAAAAATGACCATTTCATGCGAAATCAGATTGAGTATGAAAAACTTAAAATTCCTTTCAAATATATTTGAAACTCAAAGTGTGAACTTAGAAAAGGAGAAAAAATTAAAATGATGAAAATTCTTAAATATATCAATTTGTGAAATCATAATTTAGAAGTTAGATAAGGAAAAAAAAAAAACTGAAGTTGTAACTTTTCGGTTACAATTTTGGGATCATAGAGAAATTATTGAAATTCATATCAAAACCTATTATAAATTACAAAAATGAATAAAACCAAAAAAAAAAAGAATATGACGACATTTAGTAAAGAACATCATATTGATTATAAAAGAACATGCGCATATAAGACTTGAGAAACAAAAAACTATTCAAAATTACAAAAATGAATAACAACATAAAAAGAACATGGAAGAATCTTATTCACAAAATGGAGGTGAACTTAAATACTTCCTCCGTTTCCTTTTAACTCGCTACACTTTCCATTATGGGAAGTTTCACATTACTTGCTACACTTCTTTTTTGGGCAATAAACTCTCTCTATCTCTCTCCTCCCACATGGGTCCTTTTTCTTTTTACTCTCTACCTCTCTCTTCTCCAAAAATTGCCTAGGAGTCCGTGAAATGAGAAGTGTAGCGAATAAAAAGAAACGGAGGAAGTACTAACTTGCATTTTCAGTTTGTTTACTACTTAGTATTAGGCCTAAAAATATCATCGCACGCATCGCGTGCACAAAAGACTAGTAATAATATAAAGGAATACATGATTCAATCATGATCCAACTCAATAATTAAATATATTTTAATTCCCCCATGTGAATTAATAAATAAAGTTCTCAACCAACATGTTTGCATCAATATTCCATACCAAACATGATATTCATCTCATAATTAAATCTCATACTTAACATATTCGCACACAGGCATAAAACATGTAAAATCCAATCACAATAGAAATCATATATGAACTCACAAAGTTCTTATACATGATACTACATAACTTTTCCTTCCTAAAATCATGATACTACATCAAACAATGCACAGGTATATACGTATCTTGTGTAGACAAATTGGTAGGTCACCTTTAACACCTTAAAAATAGCCTCCAGAGTAAATTCCACCTAAAACAACCAATAGAATTTAAAATCAGTACTCCAAATAAATTGCAGCAACTTTAAAATATTTCAAATCCCCTTTAAAAATATTCAAAAGTTATTTTTATCATTAAAACCTTAATTACTTATATTACCTAGCATAATATTACTATACTAGTCATTAAAATCCATAAATTCCATTAATAACAACCTTTCTAAAATTTCAGCAACTTACAAATTATTAAAACTCCCTTAAACATACTTAAACATGCTTGAATTCATAAGTTAAATCAATTTCATAGTTTATACTCCCTCCGTCCCATAATATAGTGCCTACTTCATTTTTGGTGGGTCAAACTTTAAAATCTTTGATTGAATATTCTCATTTTTGTATATATATATATAAAAAAAACATATTCATGTGAGATCTTGTTAGATTCGTCTCAATGTAGAGTTTCATAATATCAACTTTATATTTTTTATTAATACGAAATTGAAAATATTAAAGGTCATAGTTATATTTTGGAGACCGTGTGAAAAAGGAACAAGCACTATATTATGGGACGGAGGAAGTAATATGCTACTATGATTTTTCAATCTTTAACACCCTAAAAATTCATGCTTTGATAATTAAAAACCCAATCTATATATAATAATTAAATCTGAATTTTTATTTTTTTCAATACATAATTTATATAATCATAGATTCATCATTAAAACAGTAAATTAAAGCTTCTAATCATAATTACTAGTAAAACAAAACACAAAAACATAATCTTTAATCAAAACTTGAGGAGGAAGAAAAGAATTAAACCAACACAACAAAGAAAACAAAGTAGGAGAGGCGCCGGCACACTCTGGCAGCGGCGGCAGCAGTAGCAACTCGGCGGTGGTGGTGATTGTGGAGTCGTGGTGTTTCTCGGTAAAGAAGAAAGTGTTTCTTAAAGGAGAAGAAAGAAAGAGGAAGGAAGAAAAAATAACGTGAAGGGAAAAGAACTAGGGCCGCCGGTTTGTGTATGTGTGAGGAAAAAGAAAGTTTTTGTGTGGGTAAAATATTTGGATTCAAGGTATCTATATGTATGTTTTCTTTTGGACTTAGGAAAAAATTGGGTTTCAATAGAGTTTAATGATGAATAGGATTGATGATTAAAACTCCTAACATCATTAGAAGTAATTTTTCTAGTCCACTTAGAATTTGGATTCCTCAAGCCCATTTAAACTTCTTTTTCAAATCCAAATAGTATTTCAAATATTTTTCAAAGCATGCCTTAACAAAGAGGATTGTTAAACATCGCCTATAAAATACTTAAAATCGCACAAAATTTCACATGAATATACCATAATACCCTTATTTATATTTTCTGATTTTTTACCCTCTTCTCTCTCATCCACTCTTTCATCTTCTTTTTCCCTAAACCACCACCCTTTACATCTGCCACCACCACCACCCTTCACCTCCATTAGAATTACCTCTCCTTCAGCGTACCACCACTGTTAGAGGATATTGGGCAATGTCGTCTTTGATTTATTATCATTCTTCTTATAATGTCTTTTCGGATCAATGACGCTCCTCAACTTCAAGAGTTGGAGATCATATTTTAACTCAGGCGTGACGACTAGGGCAACCATCGTTGTGTCTTTCAGTTGTTTGCGGAGTAATTTGTTGACTGCCATAGGATTATTTGGTGGAACGTATGAGCCAGTGGTGTCTTCGAAGAGGCAAAATTTTTTTAGAAAGGGCGAACGTCCGGCCAGGACCATCACCCCATGGCACAAACGTCCGGCCAGGACGTTCCGGCCATGGGTGGAACGTCCTGGCCGGACGATCGCCCCATGGCCGGAACGTCCTGGCCGGACGTTCGTGCCATGGGCGATCGTCCTGGCCGGACGTTTGCCCTTTCTAAAAAAATTTCGGTTGGTGGTGGGTGACGGGAAGGTGGTGGTGTTGGGGAGGTAGGGGATGGCAGGGGTGGCGGGGATGGCAGCGGCTAGCCGGGGTCGCAGGTGGTGGGGGGATGGTGGGTGGTGTGAAAAAAAAAAGGGTAAAATTGTTTAAAAAATAATTTTTGGGCGATTTTAAGTAGTTTTGGGGGCGATAAATAGAAGTTCAGCTTAACAAAATATTTTAACTTCCTTAAATCCTTAAAATAATTCCTTTGACTTTCAAAATAGTCAACCTTTTTAAATAAATAAATCATTTAAAACTAATCTATGTTTAAATAAATAAATAAATATATATATATTAAAATATATTTATAAAATCCATAAATTTACGGGGGAATTACATATAATCACTCTGAAAGACATAACAAACACATGTTGCATTCAAATATTATTATTCTAAATTTATCGCTGCCAAATAGTAGATAAATTCTTCAAAAGGTAACTTATTTTACAGTAAGTAATAAATTTAATTAATATTATAAAAATTATGAGTTATCATAATTACATCTTGATGATAATAGATAATTACTCCCCCTTCCTCAAATAGAGTTCCTATTTTTTTTGGACATGAGTATTAAAGAGAAATAATAAGTGTGTCATTAGTTGTATTAAATCAGAATTATTAAATATTGAAGTTGGTACACTATTCATCAATGGTTTATCGGGGAGATAGAATGTGGGTCAATTTACAAAGTCATATTCCCTCTGTTTTTTATCATTCTCACTTTCCTGTGCGCGTCTCCCAATGCACCTCTTTGAACTTAAATATCTTTTATTATATATTAGTAAAAATTATAACGATTGAATATTAATAATTTATTAATTGAGACGAATCAAATAAGACCCCACATGACTATATTTTTTCTTAGAAATTGAACAAAATTGAGAAGATTCTCTCCAAGTATGAATAGTGCCAAGATTCCAAGTGAGAAAGATAAAAAAAACAAATAGAGGGAGTATCATTTATGAGAAAGTGAGTAATATAGTAAAAAGTAAAAAGTAAATAATATTTTAATTGATGGGTCTATACCAAAAAAATGATAAATCTATTTGGGACACACATAAATGAAAAAAAATAAAAACTCTATTTAGGAACGGAGGGAATAATATTTATTGAAAAAAAGTCATTCACATTTCATAAAATTTATACTCCGTACGTTATAATAAACTCTAAGACAATACTAAAAATGACATACGAATATCATCTTTGTACTTTTACTAGGAAAAAGGAACGATAAATAATAATAATAATAATAATAAAATTATTATTATTATTATTATTATTACTACTAGTAATAATAGTAATAATAACAATAACCATAATAATTAAAATAACAACAATAATAATAATAAATTTTTGTATTCGAAAATTTAAGCAGAGAATAACAAATTTACTTGATATCGGTTGAACTAAAATTGTATGGATCAAACCTTAAAAGAAATATAGTTGAACTAAGTTAATCTATGAAATCCAATCTACTACATTAGTTAGAAGCTGAAAATGGAAAGGTTGGAACATAATCAATTTAGGGGAAAAAAATAACAAAAGTTAAATTAATTGAATTAAACTGAATTATTTGATTCGAACCGTAAATGAACTAATGGATTAGATCGATACCTCTATTTATTTTCATATATCAATTGACCTTTTAACGTTGAAATGAAATATTCTAAACAGAAGCTTGCAACACCATTACAATTAGCAACTCAAAACTTGACTCACTTCTCAACAACTTTTGACTCCAGAATACGAAAAAAAAAAGGTTGAATAATCAAATTGTTGGCAGTGAACTTTTCACCAGCTTCTAAACTTTTATGTTGGCAGTGAAATTCTAAAGGAAAAATGAAGTAAAATAAATTAATAAAACTTAAGAGTACCACTTAAGCATTAATCGAAAAACCGTATCAAACAACATGTTAACCGCCACCTGTTTGTATTCCACGACTCATCAAGGTGAGTAAAATATGAATCCATATTTTAAACACTATATATCATCCTCATTTATCATCATCGAGATGGGTTACTATTTACTTTACAAATTAGCAATATTCTTAACAAATTTATATAAGGATATTTTAGTCATTTTTATTTAATTCACCCATCCTCTTACAGTTAGTTTAAGATAATAGTAGAGAGGAATTCCCCGCCAAATTTCACACCCTAAAACAAAAGAGAGAAACTTGCACTAAACTTCTGGTTCGTCTTCTTTGCAGTTCGCACACAGTAAACTTCACGGCGATTTCACTTCACGACGTTTCTTTGCACAATTATTCCCACTAATGTAAGTCGTTCTCATTTTTATTTTTTGTTGAATCTTTGTGTTTAGGTTTTTAACAAAAATGGCAAACCGGAACTTTCGATTATCGAACCGAAAATGTTGTTTCAAAACGGTGAACCACTCATGAATACCCCTAATTAAAACTGATCAAGTAACAAAAAATGTGACTGACGTGTTATTTGCTTTTTGTTAACATTGTTTCTCTATGTATTCTCTCTAATCCTATGTAATTTGGATGATTAAGAATCTAAAATCTGAAATCGACTCAAATTATTGGTCTTAAAAATGCACATTACATAGCGATCTGAAATTACAAATCAAATCATGCATGCCATTTGAAATTCTCAAATTTAAAGCCAAAATTTTCTCACATTTGCATTCTTTTGTTTAATTCTCTTGTCCCTTTATCTCTTTCGATACACCAACTCTATATATCTTTCTCACATCTTTATTATCTCTAATATATAAAAATATAGTTATTAATAATATAATGATATTTTTTGATATAATATCCATAAAAGGTATATATAAATATTATAAAATTAAAATTTATATAGAAGTCATGTAAAAGCCAAAAAGAAAATTTCTTCGTTGTCCAGATCGAAAATCAGAACTTCAAAAAACTTGATCAAACAACTGTTTATCTTTTTTGGTTTCAAATGAAAAATCAAACATTCAAAAACTTGAATCTAATTAGCGCACTAATACGTAGGCCTCTAAATTATCATAAATTGAGCAGAATGTGCTTTCCTGTTAAGATCAAGGTTATGTAATGCATTTTTTAGGAACGTGTTTCAGCAACATCACATGAATAATAGTGTACGTAGTACCCAGATGAATCAAAAACATACTTCAATACTATTTCTCCTTTAAGTGTTGAAAATTGGAGAACCAAACCACTTGGTACACCACATAACTCTTTGCATTGAATAATTGGAACTAAGAAGTGCATATGTCCATCAGGGGTGATTCTGTCCACATAATTATGATCACTCACATTTGAGAAAACTGTCTTATTTAGCATATGTCCACACACGTGATAGCATTTACACCATTTCACTAGAGTCATAATTATTGAAACAAGAATCATGTCAATCGAGATACTAACATTGGCAACACACTAATACGAACAATACCCAACTGCAAATGATTCTGCATGAAAATACGAATGTCCTATTGTAATTAGAGATTCACTTACATCTACTGATCCACAACCTTATCTTCCGGGCTTACAGTTTTCTATTTCCCCATCAAGTCATAACAAGCTAATATCCCAATGTGCATTATGTGATACCACTTTAGCATGATGAATAGAATACTCTTCATTTAATCTTCGAGCCATAAACAATAAAATTGGATATTTTGTTGTATCCATAGGATGTGCACATGTATTACCCACACAAAATCCTGACAACAAAAAAGTCTACCACCGTTGCTGTAAGAACAAAAAACCAAAACAATGGGTTTCGATTCCCGACTTAAAATCTTATATTTTGGGTCCTATAAATAGAGAAAATATTCATGGCATTATATAATATTACAGACATATATTAACAATTTTAAATTGAAATTTGAAAAGTGAGATTCTTGAACGTACCACAGTAGAAGTGGGTGGAAGATTTCCGTCATTTATCTTTAAGGTGAGGCATCCGGACGGAAGATTGATGAGTATGATATAGTAGTATAATTTTTGAAGGTAATATCTCTTCAGTGGGTCTCAACACGCAATGTTATTTATAACTTAAATCGATTGATAATTAAAACTAGGGATGAGAATGAGCCTCACCTTTCGCGAATAATTCAGGATCGACTCAGTCGAAGCTCGATTCGTGTTGGCTCGATTCGAGACATTAATGAGGCGAACTGAGCTAGGCAAAGCTCTGTTCGAAAGCTCGTAAACGGGCTCGATTCACTAGGGGAAAAAACATAAAGGGCTGCGCAGGAAGGGCTGCGCTTTTCGTAAAAGCGCAGCCCTACTAGTGAAGGGCTGCGCTTATTTAAAAAAGCGCAGCCCTACTAAGCAGAAGGGCTGCGCTTTTTAAAAAAAGAGCAGCCCTTCACTAGTAGGGCTGCGCTTTTTTAAATAAGCGCAGCCCTTCTGTAGGTAAGAAGGGCTGCGCTTTTTAAAAAGCGCAGCCCTATAGTGAAGGGCTGCGCTTTTTTAAATAAGCGCAGCCCTTCCTGAAAAATTTGAAATTTCGGAATCGCGGGCTTTGAAATATTGAGCGGGATTCGTCAAATATATTATCCCTCATTCTCTCTCCTCTCTCACGTCCCTCATTATTCCTTTCCTCCTTCTCTCTCATCCTCTCTTCTCTCTCATCCTCTCTTCTCTCTCAAAAACTCCCATAAACATTTGCGACAAAAACCTTGAAATGATTTCCACTAAACATGGCGACGGAGTCCGATTGCCTATTATGATACCTTTTCGGAAGCGGAACGAGCCAACGAGTCAAACTCACCGCTACGCCGTGATGTTTAGGCTTTTTAAGCCATCCGAGTTCGTTTAAGCCTTCAAATACCCATTTTAAGTTTTTCCGAATTTTTTTTTTTCCTTAAATTATGTATTTGGGTTTTGTTTTATGTATTTAAACATTATTAGGTTGTAGTTCTTGTATTTTCAGATCTATAATGTTCTTGTATACTTCTCTTTGTTATATATTTTGATTAATGTTCTTGTATACTTCTCTTTGTTTTGATTAATGTTCTTGTATACTTCTCTTTGTTTTGATTAATGTTCTTGTATACTTCTCTTTGTTTATTTTGATTAATGTTATTCTTGTATACTTCTCTTTGTTTATTTTGATTAATGTTATTCTTGTAATTCTCTTTGTTTATTTTGATTAATGTTCTTGTATACTTCTCTTTGTATATAATTTCTTGTATTTTCATCTTTGTTTTGATTAATGTTCTTGTATACTTCTTGTATACTTCTCTTTGTATATTAGTTTTTGTTCCTTTTTTTCATTTTCGTTTCATTCTTTTTATTGTTTTGGGTTTAGTATTTTCGTTTCGTTTCTCTTCTCTTCTGTTTAATTTCAGAAAATGTGAGATTATGAGTAAAAAAATGACAAAAATTTTTTTTATTTTTTTATTTTTTTTTTTGGTAGGAAGGGCTGCGCTAGTTAGGAAAAAGCGCAGCCCTTCTAGCCCAGAAGGGCTGCGCTTTTTCCTAACTAGCGCAGCCCTTCTGGGCTAGAAGGGCTGCGCTTTTTCCTAACTAGCGCAGCCCTTCTAGCTTAAGGGCTGCGCTTTTCTAGCGCAGCCCTACTTAAAAAGTGAAGGGCTGCTACTGAAAGGGCTGCTGTCAAAAAGCGCAGCCCTACATGCCTTTTTTAGCGCAGCCCTTCTTCATTTTTCCACTAGTGATTATTCCTTTATATAGAATAATAATATATTTATATGTTTACATGAATATATTAAACTAGATATCACACAATAATAAGTTAATAATATATTTTACAGGCAATAATTTCGGGCAAAAGCCTCGGATCGAAAATCACGCGCCAAAAAACGCTAATTCGAGTCGGGTCATTCGACTTTTTGGACCAATTTCGGTCTGGGCCTAGAATTAGCCTAAATTTTCATATTTACATCACCCATGACCTAATTTTTTTGCTCAAAATGATTATCTAAAGTTTCCCTCCAAGTAGGATAGAGAAAACCACAGTTTTTCTTAGTTTTTTTTGAAATGTTTAATGATTTTTAATAAATAAAATTACCAAATAACCACTCATATTTCAGTTAAAATAAAAGAGACAAATATAAGTGTATTTCTCCATTTAAATGGTAAAATGGTGGCTATAGTCAAATTTCACCCACAAGGTTGAATAACTAGTGAACATTAGTGTGAATGCTAGACTTAAATGACCTAAAGAGCTGTAAATCATCCGTTATCACACTATGACATGCCACTTTGCCAGTACACTAAGGCACGTTGTAGTATTTTTCTGTTTAGTTTCCTCACATAAACATTGTAATTTTCCAGCAAGAGGTGATATAATATTAAAATCATCAATATTTAAGTATGAATGATAGATTTTCAGTAATAACGATTTTCGTAATCGTCAAATTCACTAGTGTATCCTACTGTCTTGTGCATATAATTATCACATACTAGTATATCTCTATGCGTGAAATGTGTATGGTTATACACTAACACCACTTAGTATGTGTAAGTCATCCTTCCACATCTCATCATACTTAAATGCTCTAACAACATTTCTGACACCATTTATACCGAAAAACTTGTATGTGCAATTTTGACATTTATTTTTATTAAGAATTAAGTATTTAATGATGAAACTAGGGTAAGTAAGGATTAAATGCAAAAGTATAACTTGAATGTTGATTGATACGAACGAATTTATGTGAATTTAAGATTTTACCAAGTTTGATGCATAATTTTAAGAAAATACGTACATATATCAAATACAATAATCTTAAAGTAGATTTTTTTTTTTTTTTTTGAATAGTAAAATTAATTCATTAATAAAAGTCATACGACATCTACATAAGCAATCGAATTAAACAAATACATAAGTTGAATCAAACAAAAATTTCCTTCATAAAAACTACGATCGTCAAACGAATCTTGCAATGTGGAACATCTCCCGCTTATATCGCTGGAAAATACAGCCTTGTTGGAGAGACAATCTAACGATCCCTTGTAGTCGTGAGGATGATTTCCGTCGGATTCATCTAACCATATTCGAAAAATTGATAACCTTTGTGATCCCGCATAATTCTTCACCAACAAAATAATTTCACGGCAATCCATTAGATCTAGTATCCCGGATTGTAACCTATAGAAATTCCCCCTCTAAAAGAGGAGAAAAACCCTGTCTTTCGAAGGAGGTCGAAAAACCTTGTCTTTCGAAGGAGATCGAAAAACCTTTTCTTAAGAAGGAGACCGAAAACCCTGTCTTTCGAGGGAGAAATCGTTATTGGAAACCTAAAAAAATAAAAAAACAAAGGTGGGGGCTTTCCAACGGTAAAAACCGATGGAAGCCCCTTTAAAAATCAACAATGGAGGCTAGGGTTTTTGAAAGTAGAGAGGAGAGAGGGGAGAGAGACGGGTGAATTATCTATGTTACAAGTTCTAGGCTTTTTGCAACAAACTTTAAGAAATGAGAAAAGAGAGTATAATTGACCCACTTGTCCTTGCTACTAGTACTGTAATTAAATGGGGAGAGAGAGAGAGGTGAAGTAGGTGAAGTAAGGGTAATATAGTCAAGTTATCCCATAAGCTTTCCTAAAAAGGAAAATGTTGTAACTAATAAAAAAACCTAAAAGTAGAAATTGTTGCAACTAAATAAAAACAGAGGTAATAGTTACAAAGGTTTTAAAGGCTCATAATACTTCAAGAACAACCAAATTGTTCCATTAGAGTAATTGAGTGAATTAGGCAAAGAAAAGATTCCACCATAGAAGCTAATCATTGCTAAAAATCACAATTAGGATAATCCTCATATAAAAAACAATACCACTAAACTTCCAATATCATAGAATAAACCCCACACCATTATTGTTTAATGCAAGTTGCAAACTAGATACATATAATAAACATCCAATAGGTCAATCATGAACTTAAATCAAGAGCCATGATTTAATCACCCTAAACAACCCATCTAAATTTGTGCCACATAGACACAAATCCAATCTTCTCACACTTGAAAAACACAAGATTATTTCTCTTTAGGATTAGATTACTCCGTCCCAAAATATAGTTCCCATTTCCATTTTGGGTGTCCCAAAATATAGTTCCCATTTCCATTTTGGGTGTCCCAAAATATAGTTCCCATTTTCATATTTAGTTCCACATTTTTCCGTAATTTGCCTAGAAAAATCGTGTCCCGTCATTTATTTGCTTCTTGAATTTTGTTTTTTCCTTTGTTTATTCAACCAAAATGTTACAATTAATGCTCTTTCACCAATTATCTCCATTCTCTCTCCTAAAATCATTTTTTCCCATACAACATTTATTTAAATAAACAAAAAATCTTTACTATCCCAACTTGCATAAATTACCGTGAAAAAGGGAAATGAGAACTATATTTTGGGACGGAGGGAGTAATTAGATTAGTAACCTCATAAATAAAAGATTATGAAGTGTATAAATATAGAAACTCAAAGAATTATACCAATAGTGCCTTCCACGTTTAATTCCCATAACAACACCTCCATCTGACACGTGTACAACTACCGTTTTACCCGGGCCCGCTAAATTGGGTCTCCAACGAGGTTTCCGTTGAAGACGAAAAACCAAACAACTTCCATTTTTTCTCCCTTTCACTTTTACACCCTTCAATCTTCTTCTCTCTTTTGTTTCTTTCTCAAAATTTTGTAAAAGTTTTAACCTTTTTTCTGGGTTAGGGTAAATATCCCTTTTAATCTTAATTGCAAATGTTGGGTTTTCAAAGGTACCCACATTGTTGAATTTGTTATATATGATGTTATGAATTGTGGGTTTGTTTTTTTTTTTTTGTGAAAAAAGTTATTAAAGTTTTGATTTTTTTTTTTTTTTTTGACGGGAAAGTTTTGATTTTTGGTTGTAGGATGTTATGATGAAGGAGCAATCGATGACTAACAAATCCACCGATGGTTCCACCCAGGTATTAATTTAATTATGAAATGTGGTAGCTAGATTTTTATTTTTTGATGTTGTTACATTGTGTAATGTTAATTGTATAAGTTTGTGTTTGTTATGTTTGTTTATCTGGTTATTAGTCAATGGATTGATATGGAATTTTGTGAATTTGGAATTTCTATTCATTTTCTTTATTAATTATGGGCTTTAATTGAATTGTAGTTTTTGATCATGTTGAAATGTTAAATGTTTCCAACTGTATTTGTTGTGAAGTTTAAATGTGAGTAATGGAGTCATGCCATTGTGCTGATTTCAGGGACCACCACAAGGAGAGAATGTCGCCGCTGCTCCTCCTCCTCAAGCGGGGCCACCGGAGCATCAGACCTCACGGTCCCGAAATCAGGTAGCTAAGAGCCTTCATTTTCTGAGGTTATAATTGTTTTGCCATTATAGTTTATCTATTCTTGTTGTTGGATGCGTTTTGTATCTTTTTTATGTTTTAGAAATACTGTTGTTTTGATATTTGAATTTGGGTTTAAGTTTGATTTGTTGTTCATACATGTTGAAGGGGTTCTTGAAATGCCACACATTTGATTATGCATAGTTATATGGTGATTATTGATACTATGGTTTATTTATTTGCCTTATGAAGTATTTTGAGTTTTCTAAAAGAAGAGGGAAGATCG
The DNA here is from genome assembly GCF_026745355.1 of Beta vulgaris subsp. vulgaris. Lineage (NCBI taxonomy): Eukaryota > Viridiplantae > Streptophyta > Magnoliopsida > Caryophyllales > Amaranthaceae > Beta > Beta vulgaris. Next base: position 49,766,476 of record NC_079202.1, read on the forward strand.
TGCACTTTCTGTTGGAAGAATATGTGCAATTTTATTTTCTTTCTTGTGATTTAAGTGAAGTACAAGCTTAATTACTTCAATTGCTTGCAGGTGTTCAAGAGCGGGCCGCTATTTATATCATCCAAAGGTGGGTTTTTATTAATGTTCTTTTTGATGTTTTTTGCACTCTGAAAATATGGGGTGCTTCAGTTACTTGTATTCCAAGTTTGCTTTCTTTTTACTCCATAAACTGGCATGAGAATCAAAGAGCAAAGTGCATAGCTGACTCAACTAGAGCTGTATATGTTACAAGTATCGAGGTGAAATTAATAATTTACATTGCGACTGATATTGTTCATTCTTTCATCCAGGAATTGGATGGACGTCTTGGAAGAAAAGATGGTTTATACTAACACGTACATCTCTAGTCTTTTTCAGAAGTGATCCTGTGAGTTCTTTGTCTTTTCTAGTGAAATTATTTTCTGCATGCTGACTGGTGAAATTTGATTATATCCATTCTGTGCGCGTCCCCGGGGGTAGAATTAGCTTTCATCAATAATGTGCGGATAATGTAGCTTTTCTCTTTCCTTGAGCAGTTGAATATGGATACTAAGTCTTTTGATATTTTCATGGAAATATTTTGAATATATGTCTAGGTGCATGATGCCTCATGTTCCATTTTAAGCATATTAATCAAGTATTTTTACAAAGGACTACAAATAATGCGAAATTTTATGCTGTAACTATGGAACAGGAAAATTGACATCTCTGAAACAGAATGAAAGAATCGTATTGCAGGATTATTTTAACATTTCTTTCATACTATGCTGTGCACTCTTGCTGTCATAAAATCAATGTTCATGTTTCAATTGATATGTCTTGGAACGGTAGTCATCTATTGCAGCGCTATTTCTCCCCATAATTTTTTTTAGTACCAATGTCTTATTCTTTTTCTTAAGATTATCTCTAATTTCTTCAATTTTAGAACTCAGAAAGTTAATTTCACAAAGGAGTTGACAAAGTTCAAAGCCTATTTCTCTTGAATTTTGGTTTAGAACTAATATCAGCCACTAAATATTATTATCTGTAGTATTTTTTCACCAAGACTGTTCTCATATGTTTGAATGAGAAAGAGAAGAGTCTTATATGAAGAATCTGTTCATTGTTTTATTTTCAGAGTCTAGCGCCTCAAAAGGGTGGTGAGGTGAATTTAACCCTTGGTGGCATTGACCTCAACAACTCAGCTAGGTAAGGGTGCTGTAATGCTGTTTATGAGCTCGTTTTGTTTCTTTACTAGCTTGAAAATTGCAATGCATAAAATTTTAAGATATGAGTCTAATGAAAATTGCCCCTCTACCAGCTTCACCTATGTTACTCGGACTTGGTACCCATGTCAGACAACTACATGCCTAATGTCCAAACCGTCTACTCTACGTTAATTTCCTATGATTTTGTCCCGTAATGAAATGTCCAAGAATTTACATCCATGTTGGAGTGTTGATGATCTGACACGGGTACTTGGGGTAAAATAAAGAGTCTGAGTAACATAGGTCTTCATGTGATGTGGTTAAGGCTTCTCGTATCTGACATAACAACAGTGTTGAGATCCATATTGGGTTGTATTACTATCGAATTTAGTACTTTTGTGCTGATAAATGAAGTCACTAGCCTGATGATTTTTTTTTTCTGTTAGTGTGGAAGTCAAAGCAGATAAGAAACTATTGACAGTGTTCTTCCCTGATGGTCGGGATGGACGAGCTTTTACACTTAAGGTGCTTCTTTAAATCCCGTATCTTTTAGCCACTGAAATAGCCCTTTAGAATACAGTTTATCAACTTCCTGCTCCAAGAAGAACGATTTGCTTACCTTTTTTTTTTTGACAGATGATTTATTTACCTTACTTTACCATTGTTTCATAGTTCTCCAAATTCTATTGCTGCAAACTTGGTTTCTTTTTTTTAAAAAATTTATGTTTTACCTTACTTTAACATTTATTTTCAAATTATTGGTGTAGTTGTTCGTAAGTCGTCAAATATAGTAGGCTACAAAACATTAATTGGTAATGAGCTACTGGCCTTTGCCAATTGTTTCAGGAGTTACTAAAACAAAAATTAAGTGTGATGGTTGATTCAGAGTCATGTGAAGGATCTCGCCATCCCAAAGAGGAAGCTCAAGAAATTTTTACTTAACTTATTTTAGTAGGACTTGTCACCAATTAGCCTTTCTTTTCTTAAGGAGGTTGGTTTTTTGAAAATTAGTAAGGGTAAGTAGTTAGTGATCTTGCTGTATGTTCAAGGTAAAAAGGGTTCAAATGTGGTTTAGAGATAAGATATGGAAACCAGAGGCTTTATTAGAGTTCTCTGATAATTATGGAATACTTTGAGGAATCAGAATACTGGTTATGATACTTATGAGCTTCATGAATTGAAGCAAACTAATTCGGGTCGTTTTAGAAAAGACGTAGTGCATGTTTTTGCCTTTTGCTGATCCCTCTAGGAGCCACACATTCTCTCTCAAAGTATCTTTTATGTGGTTGAAATAAATTTTGAATTCATCTCATAGAATGATTGAAGAGAATAATGTCAATTATGTTTTCCTTTAACGATGAAGTAAAGAATAAAAGTAGGTTGGCTAGTCCCGATGATATAAATATATAATTGTCTATCTTTTGCCTTTCACATGCTGTTTGCAGGCTGAGACTTTAGAGGATCTACAAGAGTGGAAGACTGCACTCGACAATGCTTTGGCACTGGCGCCAAGTGCAACCAACAACGCTGGACAAAATGGGATTCTTAAAAGTGATCAGGCTGATGAAGCTAATGGTGCTGCTGATCAACGTATGCTTTTGTTTTGCTATATGCAGCGTGTGTGCTCCAGTTTTGCTTTTACTTAATCAATAACGTTTCTAAAAAGTGCAGTGCTTCTCTTTGGGCGTTCTCACTTTAGACACTTCCCCCCCCCCCCCCCTCCCCCACCCTATTGAGTTTCTTGTTGATGATAAGAAAATCAAGAGTGTGTTATGATGGTGCTCTCTTCATAGGTTAAAAAAATTCAGCCTATGTGCTGAGATTGGAAATTGAATGACAAGAAACAGCCTAGTGCATGAAGCTCCAAATTAAGTCAATTTGGGGCTTATGTACACATGGCCCTTAGCTTGTTAGTGAAGGACGTTGCTCATGCTGTACCACAGCCTAGTGCATGAAGCTCCAAATTAAGTCAATTTGGGGCTTATGTACACATGGCCCTTAGCTTGTTAGTGAAGGACGTTGCTCATGCTGTACCTCAATTAAGATTGATGACAAAAATTCTTGTTTGTAGTTCAGCTAAAAGAAGTATATTTTGGTGGTCAAACATTAGTATATTGATTATGAGCTCCCTACAGAGTTCTTGCATTGGCATTCAAGTTACTAAACTCTGTCACTTTCTTCTGGAAGCTTTTGAACATTTTTATTTCTTGATTTTACATTTTGCTATCAGTTGCGTTTCTTTTTCATTCGTGATTCAATTTTCCCTTGGCTACAATTGTTTGGACTTCTATCAATACTACTTGATGTTAGCTTTATAAATTATGCTCTCTCTACCAGTACTTTTTTTTTAAACAGTCAGGAGGCGTTGGGGTAATATTGTTAATTTTCTTTTACAGAGACAGATGGGCTACCTGGAAAATCTATGGTAATTGGTAGGCCAATTTTACTTGCTTTAGAAGATATTGATGGATCACCTTCTTTCTTGGAGAAAGCCCTCAGATTTGTTGAAGACCACGGTAGTTTCCTTTTCTTCCCTGGACAAGCTTTAACCCGTAGACTGAAATGCTCTACAGTGTACATGTTTGGTGCTCGATGATAATGATAATATTGTTAATTAATACTCTGCTAAACTTCTGTTTTGACTTGACATTTTCTCTCAAGTTTTATATCACTAGAACATGCTTTTTCATAATTTATCTCGTGCTGCATCAGTTCTTTTCACACCGAGCCATGGAATTGCAAGACATGATATATCTCTTGATCTTAGTCATTTAGGCTATACTAAGTATTTTGCTAGGACCTGATTCTGGAATTTACTTTTGTGAAATATTGATGTACGCCTTTCTCCTCTTGTCCTCTTGTTTGTATCCTTGATTCTGATCGGTTTGGAAAGGGATGGGGTGGGTGAGGGAGGATTTGGTTTCTTATTTTTATGAATAGAAGTTTTCCTTTTTCTGTCATGCTACCCCCTTTTATTGATAACTTATACATGCATCTTGTGTAGTTATTCCAATTTAATGGAATTTATATTGATGCTTATATCTAGCTGAAAAGTTACTGGTATAATGGTGTAACTTGTTTTGATAACCATTTTAATTTTGGCTGCTGGTGCAGGAGTCAGGGTTGAAGGAGTTTTGCGGCAAGCTGCAGATGTTGATGAAGTTTATCGTCGAGTTCGAGAATATGAACAGGGTTTGTTTAACGATACTCTTGTCTCTGAGGCAAAAACTTATCATATCTCGCAAGAAGAATCCTAATGTATACATTGAGGAGTCTTAATTTTGAAAATACCGCTTCCCCTTGATCCGGCATTGAAATAACCTTAAGTCATAGGTTCAACCTTTTAGATTCATCCTTTATGGTGAGCAAATGATCCAGGATATATTGAAGATTATGGACATACCAAGCGCAGAAAGCTGTTTTTCACTTTACCTTAAATGTCCTGTATTTGCTTTACATAGAAAAGACATAAAGGAGAATTGATATCTAACAATTACGTATCTGGGTACGTAACTTTTGGGCTGTTGGACTTAGAGTAGTTCAGTTAATCTGTAGACATATGTTTTGAGTCACATATGACTATCAATTAGATATTCTCAAATCAGTGTTACTTTGCCTCAGGGTTGTGTTAGTAGTCTAAACAAAATTTCTGCACCAAAGAGCGTCATATCTTCCTTTCAATTTGATCATTAGATTCTCAAATATAATATATTGATCCATTTGTTTAGGCAAAACTGTAACATATCAGGGTTGTTATTAGTCTAATAAAATACTTATTTTGTTGGCTTATGCTGTAATTTAATTTCTATGTAGGAAAAACTGACTTTTCCGCAGATGAGGACGCTCATGTCATTGGTGACTGTATTAAGGTATATGTTCTGATAATATATGCTAGATTTTTTTTGCTTGCTGCAGTATGTGTCCTGCATCATTTTTTGATTTGCTATCTTTTGGTGCAATCTTCAGTACATCTTAAGAGAATTACCATCTTCTCCAGTTCCAGCATCCTGCTGCAATGCGCTGTTAGAAGCATTTCGTAAGTTGCTACATAAAATTTTGTTTCTTCCATGAACTTCTGATTTAGCTGGCAGGATTAACATTCATGTTTTTGAATGAATCACAACCATGAGGCTTTTGCCATACTAAAATCATTCAGCATATGGTAACCCCACAATTCTTCATTTTGATTCAGATTTTTGTACACTTATAGATATAATGTTGAAGTATATGTTTTTCTTGCTGTTATATTTTAATGGTTACTATCATTTCTAGGAAGCGATCGCAACAATAGACTTAATGCTATGCGCACTGCAATACTGGAGACATTTCCGGAGCCAAACAGACGGTTACTGCAGAGGTAACTAATGCAAATTATTTTCTCTGCGTCCATGTGATAGATGCTTTTACCATATCTGCGTGATCCTTTTCATGTTCAGATTTCAGCTCCTGCAGAACATATGTGTTGTGCACTTGTGCATGAGATAGTAGTGCACCATAATCAAACCATTATGAAGTCTAAATTTGAATGAAAATCACATATTAGTGTTCTGGGCTTAGTTCTTTGTTCTTTATCTTCAGAATTCTCCAGATGATGCAAATTGTGGCTTCGAATAAGACAGTCAATCGAATGAGCACATCAGCAGTGGCAGCTTGCATGTCTCCTTTGCTTCTCAGGCCCCTTCTTGCTGGTGATTGTGAACTTGGAGATACACATATGGATGTGGCTGGAGATGGTTCATTCCAACTTCTTCAAGCAGCAGCAGCAGCAAACCATGCTCAAGCTATCATTATAACACTATTAGACGAATACGACAAAATATTTGGGGTAAATATCAAATTCCCTCTTCATATTTGTTCTGAGGATGAATAAGCAGTTCTATTTTCACTTTACCTTTGATATGATTTCTTTGTATTAGCTACATAGAAGCTTCTTATCGACGAGACTTTTAAGATCTCTTTTTACCATAACATAACTCAGAATTCTCTTCATTTGATGCCTTTTATTCAATAGTATGGTCGTCCTTAGTCATATATTGTTGAATTAACCAGGGCATTTTCTGGATTAAATCTCATGCATTTTGTGTATTGGTTTGTACTTTACGGTCCTTAAAATTTCATTTCAGGAAGGTTCGATGTCGGATACTGGATTATTCTCCGACTCTGATGAGAGTGGGAGTGGGACAGAAGAGGCCAGTGATGATGATATGTATGAGGATGATGATGATGATTACCTTGAAGATGATGACCATGAGGATGCATCAGATGATCACGATGAAACAGATGATCATGATGAAACAGATGATGACTATGAACATTCAGTAACTGAAACATTAAGTGGCAGTGATGACCATGGAGAGAGTGATTCTTGTGATGATAAGGCTAGTACTTCATTAGCTTCTTGTTATTACATGCATAGAATATTTGTCTATTATGATATTTCTTGTTAGTCGTAACATATTTGGTCTCAAAAAAGTCAAAAACCAACCATATTCGATGGATTTCAAAATTACATAATTTACTTCTATTATGATAAATCTGAATTGTATATACTACATAAAATTACAACTTTGGTCAGTTACTCCTCGCATTTTCTTACAAACTGCTGACACCGTATACTTTTTGGTGTTCAGCATAGTAGAAGGTCAAGCTCAATTGTCAGGCCTCCTGCAACAGATCATATTAATGTAGAAAACCAGAGATCATCATCAGCTTCACCTCGTACTCCAGAATCTCAGCGTGATCATCTGCAAGGTGTTGATGATAACATAAAGAGAAATGATGATAGATTGGTGACTAAAGTTGACTCTAGAAAAATACAAAGAGATATTCCAGCAGAGACAAGTACCATTAAAGAATTCGATAGTTCCAGCCAAATGTCATCAACTAAGTTCTTTGGATCCTCTCAAGTCAGACGCCAAAGGTGGGGAAGAACATCGGTAAGTCTGTTGTTTCCTTTATAACCCCCACTTTTCTTATAGTTGCTTTCTGTCAGTTGCTTACTCATTCAAGTTTTGGGCTTACAAATATTTGTTGCAGTATATCTTCTTTCAAAGTATTTTGTCCTTTTGAACTCTCAACAGTACTAACTATAACTGTTTTCTCTCTTATCCAGGCAAAGAAGAACCTTTCGATGGAATCCATTGATTTCTCACTTGAAGATGAGTAAGTTTTTCATGGCCTTTTGACTGATAGGTTATTAATTATTTATGTATTAAATTGCCAACTATTTTCTGTCAAATTTAAGTAGTTTATGTACTAGATTTTGGATCTTTATATCCTGATATCCATGTAGATGATAACTTTATGATTTAGCTTTTAGTTTCCGAAGTTATGTACTTGTAAGTTGTAAGGCATTAATTCTTACTTTGGGGGCTGTTTTAGTATCTGCCTTTCCAGCTTCTAAGAGCTAACAAAGTCAGGTATACCATTATATGTATTTGGATAATTCATCTGTGTTTTGGTATGTGAATATTTGATGCTATTCTCTGTCTGCTCATTGTCTTGGATACTCATCACTATCTTAGCATTATATGCTATAATTGTCACCACCATACCTTGAAGTACATGATTTACTTTCTCTGTCCCTAGATGTATGCTCCATTGCATTTTCCGGGGTCAAAGTTACCATACCTTATTTGTGATTTACTCTCTCTGTCCCTAAATGTATGCTCCATTGCATTTTGTGGTGCCAAAGTTTAAGAACTTTGAGCACGTATTCTCACCATACCTTATTTGTGATTTACTCCCTCTGTTTCTAAATGTATGCTCCATTGCGTTTTTGGGGGTCAAAGTTTAAGAATTTTGACCCCATATTTTGACCAACATGTAAGAAAAAATATAGTCATGATATATCTTGTTAGGATCATCTCAAAGTGTATCAAAAGTACGTACTTTCTATGATTTTTACTAATGTGTAATTAGAAATATAGTTATTTGAATATGCGTCTTGGAGACTGTGATAATTCCGATGTAGCGTACGTGAAGGGATGGCGGGATTATTTATTATTTTCCGGTTCGCTTATCACTTTATCTACCATATGTTCGCCTCTAGTTTTATAGAAACAGCCATGCTGCTTGGGAAACGCCAAGGCATGGGCTTTGGAGCTAAGATTCCCATGATTCAGCGATGGGATCTATCCTAGGTTTTGAGTGTTAATCCCCTTATTTGTAGAAATGGTACTATTATTAGTTGCTAGAAAATTTCGGATTTCTTTTGAGTTGTAGCCTAAAAAGTGAAGACTAGGAGATATGCCAAAACGTGTGGCACTCTATCATTTACTGATATCGAGCTTTATTATGTTAAGGTTTAATAATAAAAAATTAGTTAGTGTGGTGTACCTTTTCTGGATAGGTCCGATAAGTAGTTGAGAAGTATTCACATATATAAGGTGTCATGTTGGAAGTAAAAGAGGAATCCTAATAACATGAATGCTCTGGAGTCCGAAAGTTTTCCGTCACAGTAATCTTGATATCCCCTTGCCTTCATCATACTATGATCATGTTGCTGATTTTTCAGCTCTTTTACAGGGATGAAATCCAAAGACTTGAGGCTGCCAAGCTTGAGCTGGAAAATAGAATTGAAGAAGAGGTAGAAGCTATGCGTTGTTTCAATATTGTAATTTTTCCTGTACCATTCAGTCATTTTACTTAATGATATTAATACATGTACTTCATGCCTCATTTTAGGCTAATGGTAACGCAATTTTGCAAGCAAGTTTGGAGAGACGAAAGAAAGCCCTACATGAGCGTCGCCTAGCTCTTGAGAAAGATGTATGCTTTACATTTCCTCCATTGTTTGTTGGGGTGGGGTGGGGTGAGGAGGTTGTAGATGTCTTGTTTCTATTCCAAGTTATTTTAATTAGGGTAATGCTAAATGCAGCCCTTAGGGCTGCATATAAGCATTACATATCTTTCCTAAACTAGTATAAAGTTGGTTATTTATGACAAAAAGCATGCATTTATCAAGGTGATTAATGCTTGTTTTACAAAATAATTTCCATTTATAGGTTCTTATATGCAGCCCTAAGGGCTGCATTTAGCTTTTCCCTTCTAATTATATATAGCTTTATGCAATTTAAGAAAACGAATCATCTATAAATTATGGGTTCCAAAATACTGTGAATACATATAAGGTAAATACAGTTCTCTCTTATAATATGTATGGATTTGTTTCCTCATACTGTTGCCACATCATTCTTATTAATAACATGGTGAAACTGAACAAATTAGTTATGTGGTTGATGTTTGGGTTTCATCACCTTCATAATTCTGCTAGGATTAATGGTACACACAGGTGATTCGGTTGCAAGAACAGCTACAAAAGGAAAGAGATTTTCTAGCAACTCTGGAATCTGGATCTGAATTTGATATTTCTCAAGTGCCTGATTCAGCAAGTATTGATGAAAAGGTTAGTTTACTGTAAAAACTTCTACGACTGTAGCCTGTATCATTCTGTGATTTCTATCCTGTGATTTCTGACAAGTTTTTCTGTTCAAGATGAAGGTTGAGATTCAAAAAATTGCTTTAGCTGAGGAAAATTTTAGTAACTTGAAGCATAGACTTGATGATATTGATGCAGAGCTTCATCATCCACATGAGCAAAACGCATTCTTTCTGCACCAAAGGAACAATAAATTACACGACTCTTTAAGTCAAGGGACTATGTTGTAAGAACACTCATGCATGCTCATCATCATCCTCTGATAGCTTTTCATGAGAGTTTAACTTAAAGCTGATTGCTTTACCAGCTGATTAGTGCTGGCATCAATTGAAAATGTTGAGTTACACTTGAAATGTCTATATACCAATCCAATGGAGTGTCCAGTAATTGCTGTTCCTTGACATCGCAGGGTAAACAACAAGGACAATGAGATGAAAGATGAGTTACATCTTAATGAAAGATCAAGCAAAAATGAGGTAACTCATCTTATTTCATCAATATATTTGAGTTTAAGCTGGCCAGCAGTGGTATTAAATGCTGGGGGAGAAATCATGTGTAGCTCAGATATAGAACAAGCTTGTACATCTAAGTAATGTGCTTAATAAGTATCTAGAGGTTTTCCAATGAAATTGAGGTTTTCCTTGGCTCCTTGTTAACGCGTGCAATTAGCATGTGGGAGGTTTTTCCTTGTGTTATATTGTCATAAACTTAGTATAAAGGGATGGATTTGTACTCAATGTATACCACAATGCATGTCCTTTTTAATATTTCAAAAAAGTTTATACTTGAAGATTAGAAACTTAAGAAGATTATTGAATCAATATGCATTTATTAAAGCAAGAGGGCAATCATATGGTATAAACAAAAAGGTTATTGTGGAATGACATGGAGAGATAGCATCTATTATCATAGCTATAATGTTCTTGCGCGTGTTATCATGTCAAGTTAGTTTGCCTAATCTGTATTAGTGTGCGGCAGCCGTCTTTTGCTCTGTTTATTCTTTTCCTTTAAAAAATCAATTCCAAGTGTACCAATTCAATAATTTCAACCCCTTCAACATGTTAATATTTTTACCACTAACTGGCTTATCTTATGTCTGGTTCTTGTCGTCTGTGACTTGCCAGATCAGCTTTTGCTAGATCTGGGCTCTGGATGCTGGTTGATTGATTTCTATACCCAATGTGGAATCCGTTATCAGTAGTTCTTTTTTCTTACAAAAGAGTGGCTTTTCAGGGACAACAGGATTCTAACATGGATGGAGCTGATCGTGATAATGAGGGAAATAATGATTCAGCAAAGGTAGCTTACTGAAAATATCTATATTCTGGTTGATTCTTTAATATATCTTTTAGTGCTGTATCTTTAATTTTCATCTCTTTTCTTTGTCATTATTGCTTTGGTAAGATTAAAATTGAGCGGAACTTTAAAATGGATGGAGATGATCGTGAGAATGACCGGAAAAATGAATCATCAAACAAAAACCAGAACCAGGCGAGTGATGTATCACGAGGCAGTTCTTCCAAATTCGGATGGTTTCCAAGTAATTCATCATCCACGGATTCCCCAATCCCCAAGGGTAGTCCCTCCACTTCAAGAAAGTCGAGTTTAAAAGGCGAGGTAGGTCTATTTTCCATCACAGATACTCCACAATTTTTTATCTCCATCTTAATATTTGAAGTAGACCAGAACAGTTCAGCTAGCGAAGCTTTACTGCATGGTGGTGTTTAAATATGAAGAGTTCATCCTAAGACCTAATTTACAATGTCATTATTTTGCACTAATGTCAAAAAATAGCTTAATTCTGAAAATTGGGATGTCAGGCTGAATGAATTGGGCCTTATATTACATACTCTCTTAACAAGTAGACATGTCCTAGTGTTTTACTCAGCTACTTCATATAAAATTTTGTACTCTTTCCACCATGTTGACTTTTATGCAAATACAAGGACTACAATTAATGAGTATGTTAATACTCTTCAAGAGCATCAACTAATAGTAAGTATAATGATTAATGGGAATAAAGACCTTTTTTTTTGGAATATATCAACTAACCTGGACAACAAAATGGGACAAAGCAAAACAAAAAAAGGTGGACAGTGTCTTTGAAACGAAGGGAGTACCTTTTTGGCCTGAATTGAAGTGTGAGTTTGATGTAGGCATGCTAATAGAAATTGATGAACAGTTGAAAATTGCATTTAAAATTTCTGAAGCTAAAAATATTCTTATTCATAACAGGGAAATAGCTCTACCACTTCTGCACTGTCCAAACTGACAACCCGGCTCAACTTCTTGAAAGAAAGACGTAATCAAATCGCAAGTGAGCTCCAAAACATTGACAAAGGTCGAGGATCTTCAACGCAACCCACCCTAAGCCCTGGGAAAGGAAAAATTCCGGAACCTATCCATACAGCCCACAATCCCGACAAAAGTCAAGGTTCCGAAGCTACCTTCTCGGAGAACTCGGAAGATCGTGTGCACCAATCATCACATAGTTCAGGCAAGGGTTCATCAACAGAAGTTGATAACAGGAATAACAAGAAGACTGATAACAAAGACAACAAAAAGACTGATAAGGACAGCAACAAAAAGACTGATAAAAAGGCTTCGAGCTCAAAGTCAGATTCTTCTTCATCACAGAATCAGCAGCAACTTGATAGAATAAAGTCAGAAGGAGGTCAATCATCATCAAAAAACTCAGATAAAGCTCGACGACAAGATGGTCAGCATTCTAGTACTCCTAGGACACTATCTAGATGATTAGTAGTCCAAAAATATGAAGTTCTTTTACTTCTTTGACAGTCATTAACAGGGTTACTTAATTACGTGGTACTACATGGTTTTTTATATTTATTAGCATCAGATTCAGATTAGTGTTATAGTGGTGACTTCAATACACAGTGTCAAGACCTCATTGAACCCTCTTTGTACAGAACCACAGTTGGATGATTCTTTTATAACTGAAATTGGAAAATTAGTTTATTCTTTTGTTTTTCTCTTTTATCAGTAACTTTTGGTACAAAATTTACAACTCATGTTCTGTAGTTTCCTACTTGAAAATAGGAGAAAAGTGTTGATTTCTTTTGCATGTAGTTGATGATTCTGACAAGATTTGTTTGCAATTTTATAGTTGTTCTCCTTAAACAGCAAAAGCCTCTTTAATTCACTTCTACTTCATCTGTTCTGTATACAATGCTGTACAACTAATCACAAACCCCAATTTAACATACAACGATGTCGTCTCTTGCAAGTAAAATGATATAATTTTTGGAGATCAGCTTTTCTTAAGAGTGAAAGAAAAAATATATATCTCCTGAAAATAGTTTTCAAGATAACCATGTTTTCTTTCAGTAGTGTCTTTCATGCTTCCTGCAGTGGTGCTAGTCCTGCGATCTCCTTGAGCGGCTTCCACATGAATTTCCTCCTATTTACATACATCAAGATGAAGATAATCAATGTTCAAAAATCATCTCCATTGTTTTGTTCCAATATGTTTTAAGTTGCAATGAATTTATCAGCAATTAACCCAGAAAAGTATTAAGCATACCAGTTGCCACATTCTGCTATTACCCTGACTTTGGGTCGAAGAGACGGAAGCAGTGCCAGAAATTGCAGTTCAGATTTGGATAGAACCTGAGCAATTCACAACATATAATGCAGAAAATATTATTACTACTATTCTATTGTGTCAGTTAAAGAACCCTTAAATTTAATTTACCTTGGCTTCAATTACCCAGACAACAAGGCCCTTAGCATCAGAAGGAAGTGCTTCAAGCCTGTAATCAATTTCTGGTGGAAACCACCACCTTGCTATGGGTTGCTTCCCTAAATGAGGCTGTACTTCCGCAAACCCGACATAAGAAAAATAATTAGTGGAAAGAGGAAAACTTGAGCTAGAGAGAGCTACCAAATATGGTCTGTTAGCCTATGTTATTCGGACAATTCATTCATATCAAGTACTCGTGTGGGATCTTTGGCTCTGAATAGGACACTCGTAACTTAATTTTGGATCAAAATCATAGAAAGTTTACACAAAATATCCGACTCTACCATTAGGCACCTACCTATGACCCACACGAGTACCTGAGTCTGAGTAACATAGTTGTCAGCTATAATTGTCATCTCTGCATCTCTTTTGTGCATGAGATTTCATGTCATCTCTGCATCTCTTTTGTGAATGGATCAATGAAACAGTACAATATTCTGATAGAAAAAAGTTGTCAGACTCACAGGGCAAACAGGGTGAACCTTGGTGAGGGTGGCCTCAGGGTCACCAAGTCCACGAGCCGAGATATCAAGAAAATGGTACCCCTGGTACCGAAGGCGGTTCAAGTATCGGCCCTCATAGCCGCCCTCATGTGGGACGTATATAGCAAGGGATTTATGCTCCTCCACATCGGATAACCACGTCCCAAGATCAAACTTCAGAAGATCACCTCCTATGAAATCCTTTATTCCAATTCCACTGCTACACCTGATCACATTCCTAGCTCTCCTTTGCACCCGATTTCTGCTTCCTGTGCTGCTGTTTTTTGTTAAATCTATTGGACTGATGATGCAGTGTAATGATTTGTTTGGCAAATGCTGCCTTTTCTGTTGGATATTGAAGGAGGGCATCCCATGTTGTAATGAAGTCATGGCAGCCATACTTTTATCTTAAAATTATCTCCCTTTGATTGGATTTTATCTTGTGTAATAGAAGTAGTATTAAAGAGTCCATAATAGAAGAGTTTGGAGGGTATAATGAGCAAGGCTGAGGTAGTGTGTGCAAATATTTGTATGGTGTAGAAGGAAGATAAGGAAAGGAGAGTTTGGCTAATGCAATCGTTACTGCTCATCAGTCAACGTAACAACTGGTGATGTGGGAGCCTTTTTAGCTTATAGTAGAGTCGTTACTTAAGGGGCCCCATGTCAAAACAATATGATTTACAATCCTATTATGATCAAATATGGTAACCAATGCTAATTCATGCAAGTTATCATTGATAAAAGAAAAACCTAAAGAAATCATTGTTTCATTCTTCACATATCTCCAACACACAAGAAATCAACAAAATACAACAAGAATCTACAAACTGCTGGTGCACATGAAAATACCAGGAGAATCTAGTACACCGATCAAAATGCGTTCACGTGTATATACAATAAATGAACATTAAGTGAAAAAAAGTAAATGTCTTTGATTTTCCATAAGGGGATTCGATTCTACAATGTTCTTTTATATAAGACACAATGTTTGAAACTATGACCAAATTTGCATTTATAATTTACTACAGTAACAATTAGTGTTGTAATGAATTTTTTAAAAATTTAATTCATAATATTCAAAAACTAAGATTAAATGTATATTTTAATTAATCAATAGAGTGAAAATTGAAACTCCCGTTTTATACCCAATTCATTTTCCCAAAAAAGTTGCTTATTTCGAGTCAAAAGCTTCCTTTGCTTTGATTTGCTTAATCAGAAAACAATTATTTATTTTAATATGTGTTTTCCAATTTTATTTTCATTTTTTTGCAACTTATCAGATTTTATTTGAACTTAATCTTACGTTGTAAAAATATGTCAAATTTTGTTTTTACTTTTTTTTTGCTGAACTAAAATCATATTAACTTGTTAGACCTTAGTAGTTCTTATTAATTCTTATGGACTCATTTTAACTTATTAGTTACTCCCTCTGTTTGTTTTTAATTTACTTACTCAACTTTTGGGAACCAAAGAGGAAGTACAAAAGCATAGAAGAGAAACTAAAAAGGTAAACTAAAGACATGTTACTAAAAATAGAAAGTATAACAATGTGTGAATTAGAAAAGGGTTTTGCTAAACAACGTTCTAGAATTTCTTAGTAATGCCCTAAATATAGTATTTTTATACCGTATTTATATACTTGCATTTCTTTCCTCTCCTTGACTCACTTCCCTACCCTCCTCCTCCTCCTCTAATTTCAAAAGTTCCCGCCACACCACCACCACCACCACCACCACCAACGTATCCCAACACACCACTACCACCCCCTTCTTCTCTCCTCTGTTTTTTCTTCATTTTTTATCGGCGTCGTTTATACTAGGAAATACTAGGGCGTCTGTTTAGCAACCCACCACCAGCGATCATAAAAACAGATGAAAAAAGAAATTGTGTAGATCATAATCACAGGATCTAATTTCCGTTTCAGTAATTATATATATAAATTGTAGTGATACTTGTATACTTGAATAGCTGAATTAAGTACTTAATTAGTGTTAGAAAGGCTACAAAGATTATGCAAGGATCACGAATTTGACTACGAGAAACAACGAAGAACAATCTTCTAGGCACGATACGCTTTCCCAAAAGCAATATTCCGACCCTTACTTTGAGCACGGGTTACACAGAATTCACTCTCGAGATACAAAGAAGAACAACAATGTTCTTGCTCACTAAGAACAATGTCAATTAAGAACAAATGTGTTTTGGATTTGCAATGATGAATTAACCTTTGTGCTTGAGTGTTTTAGATAGTTTTTCAACATCATTCAATCATACGAGAGAGGTGCCATATATATAGAGGATCATTATAATGTCTAAAACTTACGTTAAAGCATAAAAACCGCTCAAGGAAACAAGCAATGTTCCGCGAAAAACCAAACCGGCCAACAAGGAGCACTTGCTCCATGCTGGAGCGCTCGCTCGTCCATGGAGCGCACGCTCCATGGACCTGCAGTCCCTATGGCTTCATTTCCTCGATCCCTGCCCAATCTGAGCGAGTGCTCTATCTGAGCGAACGCTCTATATAGGCATCCTCTATATCCTACGTTGTTAAGTCACGACACCTTAACCAAGTGATTTAATACAAACATAATCATGAATCTAATCATACAAATACTCTAAATCTCCAACAATCCTTCCCCATTTAGAGTATTTAAAAGATTATTGCACAACATCACCATAACAACACAATCTCATGCATAAATGAAAGTGTACAAAGATTTGAACTCCCGCTTAGTATAATACACATTCCAAGTAATCGTATCCAAATGGTGTCGATAAACGATTGAACCATTAGCAATACACAATGATAACTTGAAGATACTATACACACAAGATTAACTACTTGTTCTTAATACAAACTCGACACTTAAAGCCATGTGTCCATATCAATTCATAAGTGCATCAAAGCTATACCCCACTAGCTCCTTGAAGCGGCCAAACTTTGCACTTACATAGGTAGATCTCTTAGAAGAAACATGCTCCTATGATAAAGCATAATGTCAAGAGACCTACTAAGATTATACAACCTCTTAAATCATCACAGATTTATAGAACTTTACCTTGGATGATTATATTAGTTCTTTCAATCATCAAATAAGAAAATTAATCTTATTGAACTCAAGACCCAACGTCTTATTGGGCGTTAAGTTAAGATTTCCCTACTCGTGATTTCAATGGGCACCAATCCTAAATCGATTGTCATCCTTTTTACCGTATCTCTAGCTAAAGCCTTAGTGAAGCAATCCGCTAGATTATACGTAGTCTCTACATAGTCAACTGTAATAGCACTATCTTTGATCAATCCTTGGACATAACTATGTCTCACACCGATGTCCTCGATTTATCATTGTAAACTTGACTATAAGCCCTTGCATTACTATCACAATGTATAGCAATAGGTGAAATCGGTTTTGGCAACAAAGGTATCTCAAACATGAGATTCCTTAACCACTCGACTTCTTTACTTGCCGATGACAGAGCTATAAACTCTGATGTCATTGAAGAATCCGCAATGCAAGTTTGTTTTTTGGAAGCCCAAGATATAGCACCTCCCCCAAGGAGGAATACCTATCCACTTGTGGAGGAATGATCTTCTCTATTAGAGATCCAACTTGCATCCGAATTCCCTTCTTAAATCGAAGGATATGCACTATAGAACAAAGCATAATCCATGATTTTCCTCAAATACTTTAATACTCGACGAATAGCTTGTCAATATTCCATACTAGGATTATTATACCTACTTAATTTCCTTACCGCAAACGTGATATCTGGCCTAGCACTCGTCATAGCATACATTAAACAACCTATAACCCTCGCATACTCAAGTTGAGACACAACAATACCATCATTTGGCAACAAATTTTCACTTGGGTCCATAGGAGTTGAAACAAGAGAACAATTACTAACATTAAACTTCTTGAGCACTTTCTCAATGTAATGAGATTGTGACAAGATCAATTTTCCATTGCCTCTCTTAATTCTTATACCTAAGATGACATATGCCTCTCCTAAATCTTTCATGGAGAATTTTGAAAGTAGAAAGGATTTTGTCCATTTAGCTTGTGACAAATCCGTTCCAAAAATCAACATGTCATCTACATATAAGCAAATCATGACACCATTACCGTTGTCATCAAATTTGTTATACACACACTTGTCTGAATTGTTCAACTTGAAACCATTAGACAACACAACCTCATCAAACTTTTAATGCCATTTCTTTGGTGCTTGTTTTAGCCCATACAAAGATCTAATTAACTTGCATACTTTGTGCTCCTGATCTTTGATGTGTTCATTATTCATCGATTATTTGCTCTAATCCCCTTAGTTTTGATAGTCGATTTGGGCTCTTTTGAGCTCCTTCTTGTGGATTTGATGTGTTTGGAGCTCTTGTCGTGTTTTGCAGGTTTTGATACAGATTAGGCACTTTTTGCATTTATCTGAGTCACGACACGGAAGTCTAGCACTCACACAAGGTCCAAGGAGCATCCGGAAAACCACACAAGCATTTTGGTTGGATTCCACGAAGAAAAAGACAAGGAAAAGACTTCGCCCGGTCGACGGGGCGGCGTGGCCCGACCGGGCAAAGTTTCATACTTAGCCACTGCAACATTCGAAGAAGAACACGTTCACGCGCCCGACCGGGCGGATTCGCCCGGCCGACCGGGCGAACTAGAATACTTGGGTTTTCACCCTTCATTTCGCCCGGCCAACCGGGCGACCAGACGAAGAAAATCACTTACGCGCCCGACCGGGCGGAATTTTTCCTTCGTCGTAGTTTGCTGATCACCGTCGCCCGACCGGGCGGTAGCTCGAGACGCGTTTTTTCGGGTTTTTTTACCCGATTTTGTAAGAAGTATAAATAGATTTTTTATATTTTCGAGAGACCTATCTTATTTTCTACGTTTTTTAGAGCAAAACACTTAGTTTATTCTCTCTAGTTTTGTTGAACTTTTACATTGGAAGATTAAATAGATCGTCGATTTCCTTTTCCATCGTTCTTCAATCATTTGGTATTCTTCTCTACTTAGTTTAATTTTATGAATTCTTTTACTTTGATTATGTTTATTGCGTTTAATATCATCATGAGTGAGTAGTCTATTTCTAGGGTTTAGAGAGGGAAGCCATGTTTATACCTTTTTGATTGTAGTTTGATGTTCTTCAATAATTGGATTGAATTAGAATAATTCCTATTGATTTGTTATACTTGTTTAATTCATGTAATTGCAATCCAATCATGAGTTATGTTTAGCTAATAAGAATTAGAATCGAAAGATCATATTCATTAGAGGCTTATTACAATAGGTAGATTTGATTATGTTGAGCGACCGTACTGGCATATGTAAATCTAGGAGTTGTTAATGCCTGACCAAGGATTAACGAAATACTTCATTTATTTGAACCTTAATCCAAGTGTTGTTGAACTATATTATATTGATTAAACTGGTATAAGCATGGTGGACCGATCGATTGCCCTAGACTTTTAATTAATTGATAAATCTCCATTTTTCTGCGTTCTAGTTCATTCTAGCTTAGTTATTAATTCCTCAATTATTTTCCTCTCTGGAAGTAGTTAGATAATTGATATAAATCTGTAGAACTACTCTCCATGTGGATCGACCTGTATTTGCTAGTTTCTGCCAAACAGACACCGTGCACTTGCGGTATATTTTAAAACGCATCAACCTTTCACGACAAACCCTTCTAGTTGTCGCATGTAAACCTCTTCCTCTAGTTCTCCATTCAAGAACGTTGTCTTGACATCCATTTGATGGATCACAAGCATATCAATAGCCGCAAGAGCTATTAATAACCTTATAGTAGATATTCTAGCAACAGGTGCATATGTATCGAAATAATCAATACCCGGTTTTTGTGAAAAACCTTGAGCCACAAGACGGGCTTTGAATTTATCAATAGTCCCATCCACTTTCATTTTCTTTTTGAAAATCCATTTACACCCCATTGGTTTACACTTAGGAGGTAAATCAGCTAGAACCCAAGTGTTATTTCCCATGATGGAATCCATCTCATCATCAATTGCCTCTTTCCAAAAAGCGGCATCTTAAGACCTCATAGCCTCATTAAACATTAAAGGATCCTCTCAAGAATTTCTTCATACAGTTGATGTGGAGACTGTTGTATAAGAAATCCTTCAGAAATCGTTTTCTCCATTGAATTGATAATCCAATTTTCGGATCATTTCTGATCAACTTTTGTATATTTGTATCATCAACATCAGGTCTCTTGCTTGATCCATCAATGAAACAAAGCTTGTTTTTGGCTCCAAGTGCCATTCGAATCACTCAATTCCAGCTCAGAAAATTATCGCCATTAAATTTGTGTGCAGCAAGTTGTTGTTTTGGATGATCACCAGAACCTAAGTAGAATGGATCACTATATCCAATGTTTGAGGTTTTATTAGTTAACTCAGGTGTATTTGGAATTAAATTTCCAGCAGCTTCATCCATTTTTGAGAATTTTGAAGAAAATTTTAAGACTAGAATGATCAGGAAATGATCAAATTTAAATCTGATTGTGTTAGAACGTGAAGATTCAAGCAGAAAATGATCTTAAGATCCCTTTGCACCTCTGATACCATGTGAATTCAACCTACTAAAGTTGAATCAACGCGGAAAACAAAGGATATTTCAAAGAGAATTGAAGAGAAAAAAGTAAGAATGTGTTTATTTCTGTATATCTCTCTACAAACTAAGAGAAATCCATATATATATATATATATATATATATATATATAGCTGAACTAAAACTTCTCTTACAAGCTTCTAACTAACTTTATCCTCATAATTTACAAGTAACAACTTATTTACACGTCGGGTCATTCGAATCACGGCAGTTTTACTATAGATCTATCTAAAATTGTATTTGTATACTTTTCCATACTCTTTCTTTCCCAAATACTACCTCCGTTTCAAATTAATTGTTACACTTTGACATTTTACACTATTCACAAATTGCACTTTGACCCTCGTTTGTGATTTATACGTGAATAAAAACATAGTCATGTAGGATCTTGTTAGATTCGTATTAGTATGTATTTTATTAATATGTACTTTTTATAATTTTTCAAATACAAAACTAAAGATATATGTCCTCAAAGTTTTGCATTGGCATGCGTGAAAAGTGTAAGTGTAACAATTAATTTGAAACAGAGGTAGTATAGTCTACACATTTGACATTTTAGGTTGTTAAAACCTTTTGATTTTCAAAGCAATATTACACATCTTATTTTGCCTACCAAATAAAAAATACTTCTAACTCCGATCTCTATAACACTTTTTATCATTAAAATAGGGTCTTGCTATTCGCCGCCCTATAATTACCTACTAACGCCCTAAATACAGTATTTTTATACAGTATTTGTATACTTATCTTCTTCTCACTTTCTCCCCTTCCTTCACTTCTTCCAGACCACCACACCACCACTACCACCACCATCACTACCACCACCACCACCTGTGTTCGTTGCTGCTGCCGCACCGCCACCACCGCTGTCACGTCCACCACCACTGACCTTTCTTCTCTCTCCCCTTCCTTAACTTCTTCCACACCCCCACACCACCACAACACCACCACCACTTGCGTCACAGATTCCGCACCACCATTATACCACACCACCACTGATGTCAAACACCGACGTACCACCACCATCCAAACCCTTAGACTGTTTTTTTTTATAAAAAAAATAGAGAGGCGTCCACCATGGACGCCCCACCAATGGTGGAGGCGTCCATGGCAGGCGCCTCACCCTGCGGTGGGGCGCCTGTCATGGACGCCTCCACCAATGGTGGGGCGTCCATGGTGGGCGCCTCTCTTTCTTTTGATTTTTTTTTTAAAAAAAGTTGGAAGGCGTCCACCATGGACGCCCCACCACCGGCAGAGGCGCCCATGGCAAGCTCCCCACCGCAGGGTGAGGCGCCTGCCATGGACGCCTCCTCCGGTGGTGGAGCGTCCATGGTGGACGCCTTCCAGCTTTTTTTTTCTGTAAATTGAATTGGGGAAACAGAGGAAAAGAAGAAGGGTAGTGGTGTGCCGGCAGCTATGGTGGTGGTGGTTTGCGGGCGGCGCAGTGGTGTGCCGTCGGCTGTGGTGGCGGTATTGCGCCGGCACCGGTGGAGTGTGTTGGAGGCAGTGATGTGGAAGATGATAATGGAGGGGAAGTGAAGAAGGAAGAGGGGGAATGAGAAAAGAGATGAAAATATGAAATATATTCATACCGTATAATACACGTATTTAGGGCGTAAATAAAAAATTTTAGGGCGTTATTTAATTTAACAAATGAGTTAAAATATAATATACACATCGATATGAATTTGATAAGATCCCTAATTTTTCAATCAATACATATAATACAAGAATTACCAAAAGAAACTAGAGTTTCATCCTTCACAAAGTTTTATACTATCACTACACACACAAAGATAAATCAATCAACAAAACACTAACCAAAATCTTATTCAACAGGTATCATAACTTCATTAGTCCTAAGAGGGGGAAGTGTCCAAGGTGGATTATATCTTGCTAGCATATACTCTCCAACCACCTTAACACCATCTTTCTCCAAAGCACTCTTCAATTTCTCCACCTTATCCTTCACCACCACATCACTCGCTACTCCACTAAACTTCACCACCCCATACTTCTTCTCCCCTTCCTCCTTGATCACTACCCTCTCATCCAATGGCTTAGGCGCGTCCTCTGCTGTCTTATACTTAGCAGGCAGTACAAACTGCATGCTCACCATCTTCGCTTCGCCTTCTCCGTCGCCGTCTTTTGTAACAACTGGCGCTGTCATGGCTATCTTCTCGGCCGATGCGGCGCCAGTGTCTTGTGTTATAACTGGTGCTGTCATGGCAACTTTTTCAGCCTTGGTATTTTGGGCTTTGCCTACTACACCTATGTAGTTGGCTAAAATGGAGAAACCACCATCTTTTTTATCTTTCATTTGGGATGGATCATATGTAATTTGAGCTATAACTGATGGTGGGTATTTACGAATTTCATACTCATTTGTAGATTGAAGGACCTCATACTTTGGAGTTTCTACTGTGATTTTTCCCAAGATTAAACCCATTTATTATGGATTTTTTGAATGAGATTAGTGAAAAGCCTTTCTAAAATTGTTTGAGATTTTTATCCAAGGAATGTGATATATATCTCAACTTTTAAATTTGTAGGCTCCTCTTAACTTGAGAAAGGGGTAATCGTAATACACAAATAATCTAATACTTAATATCTAATTTAGGATACCATTTGTGATTTGTGCTCTATTTGTGGTTAGTATGATAAGGAGGAATTGTGGACTTTATTTCTCCACGTCTGTTTTAGATGCAAAAAAATATTTTGTGCTCTATTTGTGGCTAGTATGAGAGGATCAGAGGAGGCTTTTGATCAGGATATTCTCGCGTCCTCCCTCTCGGGTGTGAAAAAAAGTGAACAATTTTAGAGTTCGGTGAATCTTGGATTCATATTAAGTTTGTGGCATGTGGGACCAAAAACCAACTCACATGAGACTAGCTAAACTTGGTAAAAAAAAAAAAAAAAACTCAAATGAGTCGATCTAATAAATCACTAGTCTTACAGTTATATGCACGTGATGCGTGCGAAAGCATATAAAATTCTTCATATATAAGAAAGATAGAGATATGATAATTTTAAATTTTTTAATAAAAGTATGTAGTTAGTCTTTATTTTTTCTATATTTTATTTTTTGGTAATCCCCATGTGTCGACATACTACCTCCGTTTTCTTTTAGTTGCAACGTTTGACAAATTGAACTATTCATGTTCTCTTATTTGACCACATTTATTGATTTATATGTTAAACAAAATATAGTCATGTGGGGTCTTGTTTGATTCGTTTCGATGTAAGCTTTCATAATATCAAATTTTTATAATTTTTACTTACATACAATTAGAGATAAAACGATTTGAAATTGTACATTGGCAAGCGTGAAAGTCAAAATGTTGCAACTAAATAAAAACAGAGGTAGTATATAATAGATATTGTTCTTTTTCTCAACTGAAAAAGGAGGATAACATTATAGCTCATTTTGTGGCAATATGGAATACATGGGATACTAGCTAAGGACACGATGAACATGTTAGTACGATCCCTTTCCGCAAAGCCTCCTTATTTTTGGTGGATCTTGCCTGAATAGGCTCTCGATGGTTATCGTTATGCCAATAAGTAAAGAATAATAAATCTATTTCGCTATATTATCCACTTTTTAATATATGCCTATAAAAACTCAAATTATAATAATGGGAACTAAGAGAATCATTATTTATCTTGAATTTTACACTAATACCCTTGAAACTAGATGATTGAGTCCACTCTTGACAATGAAATTATGCTTTCTCCTTTTAAGAGTTTGAGGTGTCCGAAAAAAAAGGATGAAATCAAAAATAAGAGTTGACAAATAAGAATATTGAGCACATCTTATGCCAAAGATGACAACAATGCATGACAAGGAAAAAAATGCATGTCCGAATTACATGGTCCTAGTAGATTTTTTCTCAAAGCCTAAAAATTGGATTTCCAACTGCTTTGCCCAATTTTATCATAGCCATTAGCCGCTCTACCTTCAAATCCTCTTCCTCTAAATCTAATCCCATTTTTAACACCCTAATATCTCTCTAAAACACAAAATCACTATAATAATTAAAAAGCCTTCATCTTCAATTGCTGACCAAATTAAAAGCCTTCTTATTCTTCATTGAATCAGAAAATACTTCAAGGTTAAGATTTCTCTCATCATAATTAGCTAATTAAATGCAATTAATTGATTAATCATGCTGTTGTGATAGAGAATTCTCTCAACCTGGGTCAGCCAAAGAAACAAAAAGTCCCAACAAGTATTATTAATGGAGGTAGAAAGAATACTTCAATTGTTATATTTGAAGCATAAAGACAAAGATTATTCACGTCTATCTCTCGTGGGTGGAAATCATACTGCTGCCAGGTTTTGTACTCGCTAGGAAACCATACGTCTTTTTTTTCTTTCTTTTAGCTTTCAAAGGTGCCTTAAAATATATTTTCTTCACAACTTTACCCTAGCTAGCTAGCTATAATTTTCTTAAAAGAAATTAAGCCCTTTTAGAAAAAAGTTATTTCATTAGCTTGATCTAGCTCTTAATTTTTCACTTTTGTGTTTCTCATCAGCAATCATTCTGCTATTGTTGATCAGCAAGCTCCAATACCTGTGAACCCTCCACCATTATCGAACCTTCGTGCTTAAAACAACCTTATATACATATATATATATCTAAAACACGAAGCAAGAAAAATGCAGCTCAAAAACATGAACATGGAGTTACCTTACGTATACAACAAGCACAACAATGTGCATGTATTGCATGGAGATTACTCATCTAGATTTTTTGTTATCGTACGACACTCAGAATCGAGGGCGCTGTTAAAAATCCTCGCACAAGCTTTGGTGCTCGCCCTCCTAATCATGGTATTAGCTGGAGTTTTTGGAGGATCCAATTCTAAAGAGAATGATAATAATAATAATAATAATAGTCATATTGTTTTACCAAATTACAAAAGCTTGATGAACCCTTCTGAGAATTCGAACGCAATCACATTGGTATTTCGAGATCTTGCAAATGAAGGATTGTGGACAGACAAGGATGAATATCTGATTGTTAGTAACTCAAAAGAAGAAATAATTCAGACAACAAACAAGGCATCAGAAAGCCTTACAATTTCACCATTAGATACTACAAAACAAAGTTCTATTAACAATGAGACATTCGATTTCTCGTTCAGTGACTGCTTGGAAGGATCGATTGAAGGTTTTTTAGACCGTACTCTGAAGATAGGCGGAGTAATGGTGGTTCAACTTAACGAAAAGCCATCAATGGCATTCGAGGTAGCAGCAAATTACAAGATTGTGTACTTTAGAAAATTCAGCAATTGTACATTCATAGCAATGAGGAAAGTGAATACAATAATGCAATCAATAATATCAGCGAGCCAAAGGAAGCTATTACAGTTTTTATCAGAGGAAAAGAAAGCCGTCCTAGGGAACCTTGAAGACGTACTATTGGAGCCACCACGTTCAGCGACAGGGAAGTCGAAAACATACCTAAGGAAAACAAAATTTCTTCCTGATCTGTTGAATGACTCCTTAGAAGGGTACTCTAGAAGAGTGTACATTGATGTAGGGGGTGGTCATGGATCAACTCGTTGGTTCGAGCAAAACTACCCAACTCGAAACAAAGATTTCGATATGTATAGGATTGAGACGGTCCCAGAGACGGAGGTAGAGTCTGATGATGCATGGGAAGGTCCACCAACACAGATGGGGATATCGGATTGGTTGTGGAGGAATGTTAAGGCAGAGGAGTATGTGGTGATGAAAGCTGATGCAGAGGTGGTAGAGGAGATGTTAAAGAGTAAGGCTATTGCTCTTGTGGATGAGCTTTTCTTAGAGTGTAAGCCCTTTGGTAAAGGAGGGACTAGCAAAAGAGCTTATTGGGAATGTTTGGCTTTGTATGGAAGATTAAGGGATTTTGGTGTTGCTGTGCACCAGTGGTGGGGATAATATATTCTTTTACTAGATATTCTTATTAACTTTATTATCTAATCTAGATTTTAATTAATGTATCAGAGAAGATCAATATATACATTTGTACGTCTTCATTTTTGTTTTAAAATGTATCAGGACAGGGGAGATCTATATATACTTTGTCTTCGTTTTTGTTTTAAACATATAAATATAATGTTTATTTCTTGCATATATTTATTGAATACCACGTACATCTGTAATGATCGATAATAAAAACCTAGCTCACAAAAATTCTGCTACGTGCATTGGTAATTATATTCAAGAATTTCAAGCAAAAATATATATGTTTTTAGCTCAACGTACACCTACCTACATGCTAAATGCTAATGTCAATATTATTGTGCTTAGAATGAGTAACACAAAAATTGATGTGGGTTATAGAAGAGAGAAAATTTCGCAACTTTTTATTACTTTTTTTAGGTGTTAGGATGTTCACTTTAGCAGTTTAGCCTTTACTCAACATCAACCAAACCTTATGGGTAATGTGATAAGACTTGGGCAATATATAAATGGTTCACTATTTACTAATTATAGGAACATGTTAACATTTTTCCATCTCTTGACCAATTTTACCATCGTAATTAAAAATGCTCTTAAAAAAATTATTATAAAGCACCATTTTTACTTGAACTTTTTAGATCTGATTGTACCCAATAATTTTTAATTGCCTCATATTTTCACACTTGCTATGGACCTAATTAATGAACCCTAATTAAAACCTAAAAATAATTTTTACTTATTTCTGGATAAAGGGCATGAATTATTCCTCAAAAAGAGTGGATGTTATATATTCATTTTTGTTATATCATGAAATTTAAACCCTTTTATTGTTTAAATCTTAGCATGTCATAAAGAAAGAGTATGCAAAAACATAGAATTTTTCATAACATGACAACAATTGATTTCTTTCCATCAAATAAACTACAAGATGAGGTAAAAAAATAATTGAAAGTTTCTAGTACTACCAACTACATCCCTTTCTTTTTAGTTTTGGGAGTTGATATATAGTAGTAGTATTACTTTGGTAATACTCGTAATGTGGTACAACCGTACAAGTACAACCTTGCTTATTACTCCAGAAAGTTTAACTGCTAGCAGTAAGTCAGTAACTACTTTTAGTTACAGATTTCACGAGCAAATCCTATGCGAGAATTGGCAGTATCGTACAGAACTCTAAGGTTCTGTTGTTGCCAACTTGCTATTATATTGATCACAGAATTCACGCTATTTGCCGCCATTGCTAAGCAAGCCATGTTACCAGCACTACTATGGATCAAAGTGTTCTCCATTGGTAATTTTAAGTCTAACCCTTCAAAATGTAGGGTCACTGTGGGGGGCACTTGCTCATGAATCACAGGGAAACATGTATCAAACACTCCAATTGAGCTAAATGGTCCTTGGACTTGCTTCCTATACTCGTCTCGGATCGCGTAGTAAGCGGGCCCGACAAACCGGGTTAGGAGGGTACCCGAATCGATGATGGTCCCGACCCCGGTGTTGGGGTCGAATGTTAAGTGTTGTTGTGGGATGGGTACTTGGACCCGGCCCACACTCACTGCGACTAAGTTTACGTAGTAGAGTGAGGGCCGGTGTGGGTTTTGGAGGAGTGGGGTGGTTTTAATTGATCGAGGTTGGCCCGTTGGGCCGAGCTTGAGTGACCCGGAGAAATAGTAGGACTTAAAGCTTGGTAGGCAATAAGAGAAGATTCCATTGTAAAGAGATTTTGATTGGTAGGTTAATGATAAGGGCCCACGGCCCAAGCCCAATAAGCCTTGTGGTGGGATTGAGTTGCCTGAAACAGCATTAATGCACCCAAATGCATAATTAGGAATAACATCTTTGTCAAATGACAAAGAGTCATGTGATAGTGTCGCTAACAAAGATGAATCTCCACCATACGATTGATTAAATCGACAAGCTCCATACCCGGTTGTTGGGCATGAAATAAGCCCATAGACTTGGGTACATTGGGCCGAAGAACAGTCCATCGGCCCGAAAGTCGACGAAGAATTAGGGAAGAAAGTATTAGGGGAACAACCTAGGCAGCCCGTGCAAGGGACCCATGCATTATCCGTACTCGTGTCCAAAACCATAAACATGAGTTGGGCCGGAGTCCCGATCTTGGCCCGGACCAAGTAGTTGCCTATGTTAAGGACTTGTTGGCCCGACGCTATCGGGGCGGAAGTCTTTCGGGCCGCTAAAGAGTCCAAGTATGCAACCCTCTTAGTGTCTTTAGAGGCCATGTTAAGGACAATGTTGGACCATGGTTCGGGTTTTCGAGCCTTGAAGGGTGAGCAACCACCATAGATGTGCAAGATGGATAGATCAGAGGAGTCGGGCTTCGAAGAGGGGCATAATAATGATGGCTTAGCACTTTGGGTGTTTGTGATTAGAAGAGCAAAGAAGAAGAAGAGTGTAGTAGCCAAGTACTCCATGTTGAGTCACTTATTGGCTATCTTTCACTCTTTAGATTTCTTGTGTTTTGGATAAGATGTGTGTTCAATTGTGCATGGAAGAACCACCTATATATAGTGAGTTTTGGACGTGGTTAACTACTAAAATACCCTCATCATATAAGTATAAGGAGGGGTGTAATTGTAGGTTTATGTGGCTATATTGTACTTTGT
Source organism: Beta vulgaris subsp. vulgaris (assembly GCF_026745355.1). NCBI lineage: Eukaryota > Viridiplantae > Streptophyta > Magnoliopsida > Caryophyllales > Amaranthaceae > Beta > Beta vulgaris. Next base: position 49,795,615 of record NC_079202.1, read on the forward strand.
AAAGTTGACTTCTATATAATTGTAACTTTGTAAGCAGTATTTACAGAATTTGGATTTATCACTAACTCTTTGAACATACTAATTGTATTACACATCATCTGTTCAATAATTTAATTACTTGCAATAGTAATTAGCTTCATTTTGACATGAAAATCTGAAATTAAAGAAAATTGAACAAGTACAGTGAAAAGGTTAGTGGGTAGGGGATTGAAATCTAGATACGATCTTTTTCACTATTTCTCCCGGGAAACTGTTAGTTTATTTTCCATATCAGTGGTCAGAATTACAATTTTTTTTTAAGAGAAATTTCATTAATTGAAAGCCAAACGGCATCTACAATAGGTATTAAAGTAAAACAAGATACAATTAAACAAGACTAAATCAAATTCGTCTTCGAAGAAACTACAATGAACCGGATCAAACAATACAGCACAACCCCCTTAAATTTGCTGAATCAAGCAGCTATTGATGAGGAAGTCTATCATTCTGATATAGTTTGGGAAGCATCCGAGATTCCAATACCTTCATGTTGAGTCTCGAACTTCAACCAATGAGTAAAATTTCTCATACCTAAAAATAAAAGAACCATACTCACAACTCCCATAGGGGAGAAGGAGATTTCCAAAACAGAAACTAAAAACCCCATAACAGGTTTGAGAAAATCTCATAAAGAGAGACTAATCTATACTAATATATTAAAAGGCGTGTGTAAACAAGAATCGGTGCCACGTGGCGCTCTCCCTAAGAGAGTTCTACTCCATGTAATCCACAACAATAAAAAGAATTAGAAATGACATAGTATAGGGTTTGATCACGGGACCTCAAGAACACATACTAAAGTCTTAACCACTAGAACAAATAACATTAGTGTTATTATCTTAAATTATAATATTAATCAATGAAAATTTATCTTACCCGAGGCGTAGCCCGGGCATAATAACTAGTTTATTGAACAAAACAAGAAAATGAACTAAAAACTGAAAATAAAAGGGGAAAATGGGCTTACCATGGATGAAAACATCCATGGCAGCCCCGAATTGATGAAGAAGGGGTAGGGGAGGCTAGGGTTTGAGAGAGAGAAAAGGAGAGGGTACTAAAGCGTGAATGTCTCATTAAACTTAGTGGTCAGAATTACATGACAGTTCATAAGGGTAACAATTTTTAAGGTTTGGAACTAATTATTAGATCCGAGCTATGCTCGAGTAAGAAAAATTTTCATTTATTAATATTATAAAATGACAACACTAACAACTTGGTCTAGTGCGTGGTTAAAACTTAAATATGTGATTGAAGTCACTAGATCAGATTTTATATTATTTAACTTTAATTTTTTATTGTACATAGATTACATTAAGTATTTAAGTAAAACGCCCTTAAGAAGAGTGTCACGTGACACCATTACTTGTTTAGGAACGTTTTTTAATAGATTTACTAGTTATCAAGCCCAACATATGCCCCGAATAAGAAAAAAATTCTTTTATTAATATTGCACTTTAAAATGTTAACACTAAATACAACTTGGTCTAGTGGTTAAAATTTTAGTATATGAACTTGAAGTCACGGGATCAAAAACTATATTATGTACTTTCTAATTTTTATATTGTACATGGATTACATAAACTAAAAACTCCCCTAGCGAGAGCGCCACGCGGCACCGTTCCTTGCTTAGGAGCACCTTTTAATATATCTATATATAGGGCCTGTTTTGGCAAAACTAGCAGTTCTAGTAGCTGTTATGGTAGCTGCTAGTTGTCTACTAGTTGTTGTTGTACATTAGCGTTTGTTTATTAGGAGTGTTTGACAAAAGTAGCTGTTGAGATTGTAAAATACAATAAATGACATTCATTATACAATGTTTATTCACTAACCGCCACCTATAAATCTCAAACGTTACTTGTATTAACGTTCTACAACCGGTACTCGCTAATACAACCACTACCTCACCAAACACGCATAATTTTCTTAAATAGTATCTTGCACTTTGTCCAACCGCTACCCGCTACCTAAAACACTAATACTAAATAGTGCCATAGATTATATGAATGAGTGCATTAGCATCTTTGAGGGCAACAAAGTCAACAATGCATAATATTAAAAAAAACGGTGGAATACAAAGAGCTCTTAGCTAAGGAGGAATTAAGATGACCAATAGAAAAGCACATTTAATAACTGTAAAGATAGTACAAGACAAATTAGCTTAAAAGATTGGAGGGAAGCCTGCAACTATAAAACAATGCAACATAATATAAAAAAGACAAGTAGAAGCAAGATACCAAATTAATACTCCATTGAACCAGAGGAAAAGGCCGAGATCTTCTAATAATAAACTCAAAGGGACGACGACATCTATCACATGATCTGAAGGAAGTACATATGCTACATTATTGTAAATATGTATTGGATATAGTGTTACCTTAATCTACTTAAGAGTAATGTTAGGATATGTACTGCTTATGTACTGCAGGTGAAAACTTTATTCACTCCAATAATTATTTACCTGATCGATATGACCTTCATCGGTAAAAATACCAGATTTTCAGACTTAGTTGTACTAATAATTTTACTGTATGTTAAGGAGACATGATGTGTTCCTCCAACAAATCTACTTAGTTAAACCTAGCTTCTATGTAAAGGGTCCTGAAAAAAGCTTGACATACCACATATCGAAGTTGGTGCAAATTAAACAGACACAATTAAAATTTTGGTATGGCTATATTGATTAATTTATCATAGTATATAATAATACGTTTGAAAATGATCCTATTACTAGAATGAAAACTAATTAAACTGAATTGGTATCGTCCGGATATAATTCAAATTAATTTGACCTAACATAAATACGATTTAAACAATCATTTTGGACCTCTATATATAGCTCTCCATTTGTGAACATGAGAAAATGCAAGCTTTAAAATTGAAATATATATACAAAAATTGATTAAGAAAATTGAAAAACAAGTAATATTTGCATGTTGTTTTAAATATAGGTAAAGAACGATCTCTTACATACCTCTATTTGAAGCCATAATTTTATTAAGGGAAACCATAAATGTTGGGTATGAGATCTTTAAGTTTTGGAAAAGAAAATAAAGAACATTTATTACATATTATTGTTTGATATGACGGGTGAAGTCATTATAAAATAATGGTTTTTGTTTCTAAAGATAATTATTTTCACCTAATTAATAGCTTTTTTAACTCTTCGGTAACACATTAAGTTACCCTCCTCGAATACTTATACGAGTATATATACTTGGAATGAGATTTTAATTTGTTAGAAATGAGATTGATAAACCATTTATATTATGATATGAGGGATGGGGTAATGGTTTCTCCTTTTATTTTCAAAGTAATTGTTCTCACCCAATTATTACCATGGCCAACGCTATGGTTATATATATATTGTGTATTTGTATTATCCTCCTTGATCTTCTTTTTCGATATTGGATATAAATATTGGATAATATTATATGTAAAAGGATAATATTATATTGTAAAGGGTAGCATGGTACTTGCATAATTATAGGTCTGCTTGATGGAGAACTCCTTGCTGATCCCACATATTATCGTAGTATGGTTGGTGCATTGCAGTACTTAACTATGACTCGTCCTGATATTGCTTATGCTGTTAATATGGTGTCCCAGTTTATGCATGCTCCTCGTACTACTCACCTTCATGTTGTGAAAAGAATTTTCAGATATCTGCAGGGCACTCTGGATTATGGACTTTATTTATATAGCAACAGTTCTCCTACTGTTGTTATTGCCTATTCTGATGCAGATTGGGCAGGGTGTCCTGACACACGGCGTTCTACTACTGGATATGATGTCTTTCTTGGGAAGAATTTAATTTCCTGGCGTTCGAAAAAGCAACCTACTGTCTCCAAGTCCTCCACTGAAGCTGAATACAGGGCAGTTGCCTACACAGCTGCAGAAACTATTTGGCTGAAGCAACTTCTTGCTGACATTGGCCATTTTCTCCGTCGTCCTGTGATTGTCTATTGCGACAATGTCTCTGCTACTTATCTCACTGCTAATCCAGTTCATCATGATCGTAGCAAACATATCGATGTTGACTATCACTTTGCTCGAGAAATGGTTGCCAAGGGAGGTCTTATTGTTCGACATGTTCCTACCCAGTCTCAGGTTGCAGACATTTTTACTAAAGGCCTATCTACTGACTTGTTTACTAAACATCGTACCAATCTATCCGTTGTTTCACCCCGTAAAGATTGAGGGGGTGTATTGGATAATATTATATGTAAAGGGATAATATTATATTGTAAAGGGTAGCATGGTACTTGCATAATTATAGGTCTGTATTATAAACACTATATATATTGAATATCAGGGTTAACCTACATCAGGTTAACACAATTATTTCCCACACTTGTACAATAAACACTACATAATAGAGGTAATGAATATTGTTTTCAACTATCACTGGTTTCTTTTTTTATTCTCTTTTCATTTCATGAGTTGAAACAAATATCTAAACAAAAGCTACTATTCCTCCCTTTATTTGATCTCATTTCCTTTCATTTTACGGCACGACACAAACATACACTTAGTGTCTTCTTTTCTTTTGACGTTTGACGGACACTTAATGAGTTTGTGTAATTTTAAGTACAGCGTGTACATATATAGTAAACATGTTACTAAAGCACTAATAATTGTGATCCGCAATGTACACAACCTAAAATTTCTTAATACATCGATCATGCATTATTAACAATCATTCAAATCCTCTAAAAAGGCTACTTAGTGAAGGGGACATAGTTTGAACATAAAACGAATAAGGCCAACTCGTGAACTAGTTGGACTACTTTGGAGTTTGTTTCGAAAGTGGAATGAAGCTGGAACTTTTTGTCCATAGGATAGGAGGATACAAAGCCACCCACGAGAATGAGTCTGAGGGGTCAGCTAAATCACGGGCTTGCAGTGACTTCGGACTCTTGAATTATCTATCTCCAGTAATCCATATTCTAATTATTATTTTATAACTGTCCAAATATTCTGTGTAATTCCTCATTATATTTGGTTTAGGACCATTTTTAGTCGACTATAATCAGATTCGCCTGCAACAAAATTATTTGTATAATTAGTAAATGCAAATCCCAGAGCATCTATTGACTAGTATTACCTTTTTTATAGAAGTAAGTTGACTTTTGTCTATATGTATGTGAGTTAGTAGATAAAAGTATATAATTGTACTAAATTAATTAATATGAAATATTAAATAATTAGTATTGTGTGTGTTAGATGCACAATACATTTATTGTGGACAAGTCCACTTTCAGCTAAAACGAGTGATTTCTTAAGGGCATGTTCTCCCCAGCTTATTTTTAGTTCAGCTCAGTTTAGTTCAGTTCAGTTCAGCTCACCTCCATTCTTTTGTAATCACTTTGTTAAATATTATTATTATGTTGGTCTAATTTATTTTACTAATTACTCATATTATTTATTTTTATATCATTATTATTAAGTATTATTATTATTATTACTCACAAGTTTTAAAGTTATTGAGCAAGGTCTCAAAGAATTTAGAATTGAGTTATTTATAATGTTCGTTGCATTCACTTGTTAAAGAAAGAAGAAATTAATTTAATTGCTAGACGTATTATTATTGTGATTGTGTCTCACATAATGGGCTTTGGCAATAAAACTCTTGGATGGATCCCCCATGAGTATTGAACATAAGGGGGGAGTTAGTGTGAAACTATACTCCTGCATATAGCTTAGCATGACGATGTAATGCTTTTATTTTATCAAGCAAGTTTATGGAATTCCAATTATCAAGATCTTTGAGTGGACTAGGGTCACTCGTATTTTTATCTCTGAGATGTTGAGTCTAGAGGCTCACTCTCACCCTCTTTCATTACTAATAAGCTTAAATTCTCGAGTCAAGTTATTTAAAGTTCATGGAACTTTAGTAAGAGGTGTGGATCTCTTACACAAGAATAGTAGCCCGTATGATCCAAGAGGAGGACGTGCCCGTTCATTGCCAAATAATATAAAAGAAAGTATTTAGTAAGTTCAGTTATATGCTTGTCGCATGTAGAGTCATAAAAAGAGCAAGCCGGAGTTGTTGAGGATTGCATGCATTATTAATTGCATCAGTTAGTTGTGTTATGTACTCAACGTTGCTGATGTATGTGTTTCTTTGTTTTCTTTTGGTTGTTGTTTTTCCTCAAACCCTGTGATGATCCATTTGGGAGCAGAGTTTAGAAAGAAGTTGCAGTACAAGTTCTTGATGTGCATGGAAATCATAAGCATCCGGATGGGATTTTAGTACAGAGTACTTTCTTATTAAGTTATTTGAATTTATTTTGACTTTACTTGACCAATGGGTCAAGGTTTGACTCTTTTGAAGATGGGACTAGTATGGGATAGTCTCGGAGTTTGTAATTCATTTACATACTTTCTTATTTCAGTTGTATTAAAGTATTTCAGTTTATTTTAAAAGACTTCCGTTGTATTCTCTTATTAGCCTTACGTATTATCATGCGTGGCATAACAACTCTCGCAATTTCTCCTAGTATATAAGGAGGAGTCGTGGGGGTGTTAAAAAGTGGTATCAGAGCTCCAAGGTTTATATTACCTTATTTTACAAAAGTTTTCGAACTCAAAAGTATTTCAAAGTCGAATTGCAAAAAGGGAAGGGAATTGCATATGCATATGTACATTGCGTCGCATTAGTCACTAAGTCTCTATGTGCCTTAGATTAGTAAGTGTTTTAAAGTTCTTGTAGCACTTTTGATGTGTTTTATGTGACTAAGTGTTTGATTGCAACGTGATTGACATTTTCTACTTGCATGGAGTCCAGTTTGGACTGAAAGGTGTAGTATGACTACAAAGTAGTGCTAGTTTTGCTCTAATCTACTACTCTAGTAAGAGAGTTAGTATAAAAGTCCCTTAGAAAAGAAAGTGATAATTAAATGTCAGCATGGCATTTCTTAGTAGTTTTGACCTATATTGAGGGTCAATAAGCGATTTTTGAGTCAATTTTTTCCTTCTTAGGCAGATCAATGGCCGATAGAAACGCTAGAGTTGATGCTCAGCTGAGGAATTTAGTCCGAGTGACTACGAATTTAGCTAGAAGAGTTCCTTCGAGGAAGAAGTCTGTTGATTGGTTTAAGAGGGTTAGTGATAGTAAACCGCCTTCTTATGATGGGAAGGGTGATCATATTAAGCTTGAGAACTGGTTTAGGGATTTCGAGAAGCTATTCGATGCTATCCAATGTCCAGATAATAGGAAGGTAGCTCTAGCTGCATATTACTCAAGGAGGAAGCCGGTTTTTGGTGGTCGCAACATAAGGAGACATTAATGGCGAGGCCTGACTTTGATTGGAAGGCTTTCGGAGGAGCTATGAAGGAGAAATTTTATCCCAATTTCTTGAGGAGGCAAAAGGCCACTGAGTTTGATGAGTTGAAGCAGGGTGACATGACAGTGGAGCAGTACTATGAGAAGTTTGTAGGATTGATGAAGTTTGCTCCAGAGTTAGTACCTACTGAGGAAAGAAAGGCTATTAGGTTCGAGACTGGACTTAGTCTTGAGGTGAAGCTTGGGCTAGGAGGTTCAACTTTCAGGACCTTAGAGGAAGTGTACTAAGAGCTGCTCATTTAGGTTCCTATTTGAAACAAGCTGGAGTTGAGAGCTCAACAACAAGAGAAGGAGAATCCTAGTCAGAATTTCAGAGGAACGACAAGAAGTTCAAGCCTCAAATAACTTTCACCAAGGAGGACAATCTAATGGCCAAAGGAATGGAGGCCAGATCAACAACAGAAGGGTGGGAATGTGTTCTAATAAGGGAAGGGAAGGAGACGAACGAGTGTATTTCTGCAAGAGGTGCCCCAATCATCATGGAAAGGATTGCGAAGGAAAGCTAGTGGAGTGTAACTACTGCCACAAATTGGGTCACCGAGAGTATGAGTGCTTCTCCAAGAACCCTGAGTTGAAGACTGACAAGGGTAAGAGCGGAAACCAGTTTGGTCAGGGCAATCAAACCATCAGGAGGCAACAACTATCAAGGTGGGTAACAGAAGAACAAAGAACAAGTCGTTTTGAGTGGAGCTGGCCCTAGTGTGCCTGTAGTGGCAAAATTGAATGTCATAAGTGCTAGGGAAGCTGAGACGTCCAAGGACGTAGTTACGGGTAATGTTTCTATTGATTCCACTTTTGTTAAAGCTTTATTTGATTCGGGAGCCGAACGTTCATTTGTTTCAAAGTTAGTTGTTTCAAAATATGGCTTAGAAACCCTAGGATGTTGAAATTCCTATCATGTTACCATCTGGGGAAGTAGTAACTTGCTCAAGAAGTATATGAGAACGTCCTTGTGAGAATTGGGGATGTAGACTTTGAAACCAACCTCATAGAGTTTCCGTTGGAAGATTTGAGATCATTTTAGGATGGATTGGCTTAAGGAGTATAAAGCCGAGATTCTTTGTGGAGAACAAAAAGTGAGATTGAGGAATAAGATGGAAAAAGGTGACTTTCAAGACCAAACCACAAGAAGGTAGAATTAAGATCATTTCAGCCTTAAGTTTGGTGAAGCAAGTGCAAATGGGAGCTCCGTTATTCTTGTGTAGTGTGCAGAGGTTGGAAGAAGAGAAGCTTAAGATAGAGCATGGTCATAAACCATGAATAAAAAATCAGAAATTTGGACCGTCTAATACAAATAATACAATGTACAAAAACACTAGTAAAAATGTACATTTCAGGCACCAAGTAAAACGTTCAAAATAATATGTATAAGTAGATATTTTTATAATCGAAAATTATAATTATAATCGTAATACAAACACGTACTTACCACACTATCACATTTTATACTTTGCACAGACACGAGCACTACATTGCCTGTTTAATATAATTAACGCAGATAAGAGCATTATACACCTACTAAGCAATGCCACACATAAAAACACATTGTAGAAGCATTATAACCTTATCAAACAGAAATGTAGGTGTAAAAATATATATATGTTTATACTTATCGGAAAATATATTAGTAAAATATAATTTTACACTCAAATAATAATAATTAACGCGCGAAAAGTTTCAGAGAAATTTTGGGGTGTTACATATTTCCTCTTTTTGAGAGTCTCAACAAATCCAAACCTTCTCTTATCACCATAACGTTAGAATTGAGATGCATCCACTTTCTAGCTTTCTCTTCGAGCCTCGCTCGACTTCGGGTTGAGAAATCTGCTACTGCGGCTGCTGCTGCTGCACAGAGTAGTACGTACACTTTCATTTGCCGGCGGTGAATGAATCAATGTTCCCAGCGTGTTTTTGTTAAAAATTATGGGTGGAGCTGTGGTGGTAAAGATGAGTGGTATTTTGGTGTTGTCAGTTGTGAAGAGGGAAGGGGGAGAAAAGTGGGGCATCGATGGTGGGTGAGGTTGTTAGAATATATGTTAACATTCTTGTATATTATAGGATGATTTGTTAATCCTTGTATTTAGGCAACTATAGAGTAGTTTCCTTAACCTTGAATTGGAATTGAATGACCATTACAAACAAGAATGCCACGTTTATTGCTCAAATCAAAATAAGAGAGAGGTTACCTTGCACGGAAGTCATATGAGAAGTCGCTCTAGTGTCCATGTACCAATTTGCATCGAGTACATTAAGGCAAAGGGTGTACATGACAGCTTCAATATCCGTTGTTGTGGGTTGTCCAGAAGCTGCTGCTTGGTACGCCTGTGGACGAGAGCCCAACACTCTTGGGCATGGATACATGGTAGGTTGTCTGCCTAGAGTATTGGGCCTAGCCCAATTAGTGGTTGGATAGGGGCGTAGAGGGAATTTCCATGGCCACTGCCAAGGCCATGGACCACTGGCACTCCCCCATTGTTGCTGCCATCCAATGGGTCCGGGGCCCTGCTGCTGCTGTCTGTTGGCCTGACCACCATTCCAGAGACCTCCCTAGCCACCCCCACCATCGTGGCCACCACCTTTGCCACCTTTACTACCACTTGATTTTTTATTGTTGTGATAGTGACAATTTTGACCCTTTTTCACACCACCCGAATGATATGAGTGAGAGGAAGAGTTCGGCAAAGACTCGTCAGAATCCGGTGAGGCCGCAACCATAATAGAGGTGGCTCCGGTGGCGGTTTGCTTGGCAAATCCGGCTTCTTCGAAGGTAAGCATCGAACGTGCTTGATAGAACAAAGGAAGAGGATTCGTTTGTCTTATCAATGTACCAATTGTACTATATGATAAGGTGAGATCCAAAACTAACTGTAAAACAAATCGATCATTAGAAATGGGAGAACCAACATTCTTAAGTTGATCGATAATTCCTCAAGCCTTTGACATTAGGCCGAAGCATTTGGAAAATCCTCCATAGAGATATGAGAGAATTCTTGCTCAAGGGCAACGGTACGAGAGTTCTTGTTATCTTGGAATATGTCCCGAAGGTGGTTCCAAGTTGCCATGGCAGTAGCATCGGGTTCAATGATTGTATGGAGAAGATCAGTTGAGATAGTGGAATAAATCCACTGGAGAACCGTGGCGTCAAGGGTCGCCCATAATTCTTCATCTATAGTGGTAGGTTCCTTCACCGAGCCCTCCTTCAGTGGTATGATATGGTGAAGAACGAAGTGAGATCCAGCATGAACCTTAAATAGTTCAGCCCAAGTAGCATACTACACCATTGTTCATCTCAAGAAGAATAGGGATATTATTCTTGATGTTTGAAACTGCAAGAGCAGTGTGAAAAGAAGAATTGGCTTTAGTGTCACCCATGGCTGACATTGAGGATGTGAAAATGGTGGTAGTAAGCTGGGTTCACGGCGGAAACGTGAAGAAGAAGAAGAAGAAAGAAGAAGAAGAAGAAGAAGAAGAAGAAGAAGAAGAAGAAGAAGAAGAAGAAGAAGAAGAAAGAAGAAGAAGAAGAAGAAGAAGAAGAAGAAGAAGAAGAAGAAGAGGGGATCTGGGTTAGGCTACTTGATAAAATGAAAGAATATAATCCCTTGATTACTTCTATTGGCATAATTAGTTTATATACATTAGCATCCTATCCAAACTATGCTACAAATAAGGAAACTACTCTATAGTTACCTAAATACAAGGATTAACACATCATCCTATAATATACAAGAATATTAACATATATTCTAACAATATGAATGAGTGTTTGAAATATACATGGAGTTCCACACCAAGTTATGTCATCCCACCTTTGGTAGTTGTCCGTTTAGCCATTTATACCCCTCCTTGGTTGTATAAGGCTTCTCGCCATCAAGCCATTGATCAAAACTACCATACCCAGCCTTGACAATCTCCTTAATTTTGCAGATGCTCTTCCAAGCCCAACTTGCTGATTTGCGAGCTTCATACTCCCAAAAATTTGAATCTTTATTATAAACATGGTGCACCCATTTAACCAAAGGAGGTATCCCTTTTGAGAAATTTGTCAAACATATTTACCTATTGCAGCCATGTTTCACACTACGGGTGTGTTTTTATTACCTACACAAGTGATGAACACGTATTTAACTATCTCATTGTAAAGGTTTTGTTTTGTTTTGAAAATATTTTGAAATAAAGTAGTCGCCAACAAGTCTTTAAAGGAAGACTAAGCTCGTAAATATAATTGGATATTGAAAAACATAGGGACAGACTTAGGGACTTGTCCAATATAGATTTCCTCGTCATACCTCAAAGTTGGTCAATGAACCAAATATTGAGTTTGGTGTGAGTATACGAATATGATCAGGAATCACATTCGTCCATTGATGGTCTCTACTTAATACAATTCATGTCTATATTTATGCAATCAAACAATCAAGCAATATATTTATGTTAATTTATAAATTAATCTATGTCAGTTCATTAAACACGCAAAAAGACTATTTTTTAGTGACATGTTACTATGCAATCAAATTACAGAATACCAAATCCAATTGTCCAAATTATATGAATTTAGCATTACAACGTTTATTTAGGTCTTTGATTAGCAATAATAAACATGTGCCGTGATGAAAGCGTTAAAGCATACAACATTCATATGACTATATTAATGTATTGGAAAGATAAATGAAAAGAAAGAGTAGAGTTTATAGAAAAAGATACAAGAGAGCGTTAATTCCTTTAAGGATCTACATCATGACAAGTAGATTACAAGTAAAATAAATAACTAATTGGATATGACCCTCAAGAATAATACATTTGTCGTTCGCATGAGGAACAATCTTGAAACTTGAATAGAATTTGAATGTAAATTAATGGAGTTTGAATATGTTTTTGAATGTTTTCCATATTGTGAGAGTGTATGTAAGTGTATGTGAATTTATGTGTGGAAGTTCGTAGGAAAGTGTGTTCAAAATCAGGTGAAAAGTAAGTCTATTTATAGGAACACGAAGAAATCGGGTAAGATATGATGATGTGCGACACGCAGGCCTATGGCGCTTGACTGTCACATTTTAGTGTTCTAAAAATCAAATGATAAATACTTAAGTTACGAAATTTCGACAAATGTAAATTGAATTCCATGTCTTGTATTTTTGTACTTCATTTTCCAAAAATTGACTATGTTGTTCTAATTATTAGTACATTTGTTTTAATTTGTTGTTCTAAAACCATATGATATACGCCTTTGCTAGAACACCAACAAGAACATATTCATATTTTTCTGAAAATTGATAGTATAGGGTGAAGAAAGGGTAAGAAGCAACGAGAGACAAAAAAAATATCATAAATAAAACATGAAAATAATATATTATACAACTTGTGCCTTATATTCTTAATTTTCTAGCACGTGTTCTAAAACTCATACAATATGTTTATGTTCTAGAAAAAGTTAAGTATGTTCTAAAACTGTTACATATGTTCTAAATCTAGATATGCTCTCATATACTTATATATTTTCACATAAAGACTCATTCTCACAAACTCCCCATATAAACCAAATAATAATAAATAACTCCTCAACCTCTTTGATTCCCATCCCTTCCTAACAACCTCCTACGCTTCAACTTTCAGACCTTTTTTTATTTTTTAAAACACAAATTTTTATATTTGTTGTTGAGATTTCTCCTTCAAACGAGAGAGAGTTTTGCAAAACTTTAATTAGGTAGTGAACAGTCTCGACTAGAGCCCCAAATTTTTTTTAAAAAAAAATATAGAAAAATTTTGTAGCTAAAGTAACTTATTTCTGACTTCCTCTCTATACTACTGAACTTCACCCCATAGCCTTTACAAGAGTAGCAGCTATAGGTACAACAAGAAGTTATGTTAAACAGAAGCTAAACTAACTAGAGACATACAGTGTATAGCTACAGCTATTAGTGTAGCACTAGGACAAAATTTACAAGACATAAGTAGAGAAGTATAACAAAATATTAAGAAGATAAATCACATATTATCTTTAATGTTATCACTTTATCTCTCTCGCGAGAAATTTTCTCTAATGGAAAAAAAAAAAAAAAACAATTCCTGAAATGGTTATAAATTTACAAGTTCATCTCCTCAATTCAAATTTTAAAATTTAGGAATTCAAATAATTACACAAATAGATTTTGAAATCTTGATGATGAGGTCTGGCGGCAGAAAACAAGAGAAGATTACTAATGTGTGAAATCATGACAGAAAACTCGGGCTGCCTCAAAAATAATGAATTATAGAAGAAGTGAGGAGATGAAAGTGATGTTGGAGAAAGAGAAAATATCAGTAACTTCAACTGTGTTTGATTGATTAAAAGCAAAGTATTATGTGAGATTTCTTATTTTGCTTGTACTTTTTTATTTTCATATACTTCCAATATCATAATACTTTTTGCTAGAGTTAGATAAGTGAATTTTCTTTAAATTACAAATATATTTAAAATAATTATGCATTTGAATATTTATATAGGGCGTCGTTTTTTAACGTCGGTACAAGGCTTCCATGTTATTGGGATAATTATTGTAAAGTCTATCTAATGCATGGGCCTTTTTGATGTTTTATAAAATTTGAAAGAAAATGCAATAGCATTTTTTATACTTCAATCTTTAATCTTTTAATAGGATGTATATGTTTTTTTTTTCAAAAATTGTTAATAGAAGAACAATCACTAGAGTAACCTACCACATAGGAACACAAATTCTCCAAAAACTTTAATCATGATATAATATCAAAGTATGGTATTAAACTCAATACTGTATATTTTTATATATATAAAAAAAAAAAAGAATAATTGTATCAATATTATAATATGGGGAGGATTATTAAAGATGTTTGAGGTGAGTTATTATTATTAAATAACCAGATAAAAGGACTTCTAAATAGAATATTGATCATAAAAAAATCTTTTGATGGACCTTAGAAAAGAACATGGAGTTCTATATTAATATACTAATATAAATATTTTGAAATAGTTTAGAATATAATATTAACACACAAGACATAACTGTGTATTGCACAGGATTAAATCTTGTTGATATATAGAGCAAGGTCTATTATATAAGTCACGATATTTTGCATCCTTATGTTGTTGGTTTTGAAGCAATGATACACAATTTCCAGAGTCCTAAGGCTATAATTGTTTTACAAGTCAACGATTTTAAGGACGTAAAGTGTGTTTTCTTCGCCAAAAAATAAGTGTTAGGTCTAATAAATTTAATAAGTTTAGATAGATTCAATTAAGTTCAAATATAAAAAGCTTTTATAAATTGTTATATGTATTTATAAGCTAATTAAAGTATGTATAAACTGATTAAAAATATGCATAAGCTAATAAATGATGCATAAACCAAGAGGAATATAGCTTAAACTAATAGTAGTATTTAAACATGTTTTAGATTTTAAAAAGGAAAAATTAACAAGAAAAATCCCAACTTTCAGCTATTTTCTCCTTACTTTAGATTATTCCAAATAATCCTAACTTTGAGGGAATCTTTTCAAAATAAACCAAAATATCACTTTTCTTGCCCACACTAATACGTTTTAGGTCTATAACATATAGAAATTTAATAGTTTGGATTATTTTGAAAAGGTACTCTTTAAAACTGGGATTACTCTAAAATAATCTAAAGTTGGAATTATTTTCAGAAGATTGGTGAAAGTTGAGATTATTTATGTCAATTTTTCCTTTTAAAAAACGTAAATATAAAAAATTGATGTCAATATTGTATATATACTGATGGGAAATGTTCTAAAGTAGTAAGAAAATGGCTTAAAATAATCAATGAAATTATGTTGTGAACTCTACTCGTCTTCCCAATCGATATTCAGGACACGAAGGTTCGCCATTTCACGCCTCTTCTTGACAAAATCTCTACAAAAATTGCTCAGTGGACTCATTTTGACATTTCCCAGTCGGCCAAGCTTATTATTATCAATTCGATCCTTGTTGGTTCCATACGACACTATCTATCTGTTTTCCGGATTCCTGCGACCATTATTAATAAAATCGACAGTATCTTAGCTACCTTTTTTTGGAAAGACAGACATGGGAAAGGTATCCATTGGAAAAGTCGTGAATTATTACAGCGTTCTCGTGCTACAGGGGGCCTCGGCATCCGTAATGTTGGTTTGTTTAATAAAAGCCTTCTCATGAAGAAAGCATGGCGCCTCAAGCACAATCCGCAACTTCTCATTTCCAAGGTTTTTCACCGGTCTCGTGGGATAGGTCACATACGCCCTCATCGGCCACGTCAAGCATCTTGGGGAAGGCAGGGCCTTCTCACCGCGGAAACTCTTCTCAATTCTCACTGTCACTGGAAGGTGGGAAATGGACGTCAACTTGGCATTACTACTCATAAATGGCTTGTTGATCATACACCCTCATTCCGGGATAGCACTCCTTTGGCCACGGTCCGTACCCTAAAAGTGGCCAACTTATTTTTAGCTGATCAACCTGGTTGGAATGTCCGCAAAATTTCTTCTCTTTTTGAACCGGCTACTGTATGTCACATTCAAAGTTTAGAATTACTGACGTCGTCCTCAGTAAACGATGTCCAATTTTGGGCTTACACCAAATCAGGAGTTTACTCAACCAAATCAGGTTACAATATGCTCCTGCAACAGCAAAATGATATCTGTAGCATGACCTCTATCATAGATGCGAAATTTTTTCGCATTCTTTGGAGATTGGACATCATGCCTAAATGGAAGCTTTTTCTCTGGAAGCATTGGCATAATGGAATTGCCACTTCAACCAATCTTTTCAATAGGGGTCTTTCTGGTTCCAGCGAGTGCCCAATACGTCTTCATGACTTTGAAGAAGTGAGCCACCTGTTTCGTTTTTGCCCTCTTGCCCTAGAGGCTTGGGAAAAAGGTCCCTTACAAGTTCACAATCACCGTTCACTTCACCTGCCTTTTAAGGATTGGTTAGGTTACTGGTTACACCACCTCTCTGCTGCAGACCCAATTAATGGCTCGGGTCTACCTTCTTATGTTGGTACCCTCTGGGCAATTTGGAAGTTGCGAAATTCGCAGGTGTTTCGCCATCAGAGGCCTACTACAAGGTTGATTGACTTTGAACTTCAGGAAAGCTTGCGTCGTCATGGAATTTTTGTTCAAAATTCCTATGATGCTACTCGTAACCCTTTGGATCCTTCTTTTTCGCCGGGATTTCAAGTTGCATTCATTGGTCAGCAAGTTTCTGGGACTCCTTTGCTTACTTTTCAAATATCTGGTATTCGAAGGAAAAATGGCTTTTTGGAAGTATTGCTTGGGTGGGCATTTTTTATAATAGCTCATCTTTCCTATCTCATGGCTCGCCTACTTATTGGACAACCACCATTCTATCAGTAGCATCAGCCTGTCTTCACGCTATGAACTGGGCAAAAGCGCATCATTATGCACAGATTCAGATCCTAACTGAGTCAGGGGCTCTAGTACAACATCTGCGTTCTCCTCGACTATCGGATGTTAGTGATAAGTCATTTTAGTTTTTAGGTGCATTTAGGTTGCATTTTAGAGCATTTAGTTTCATATTTAGTTTCATTATTGCATTATATTCTTAAGTTATGTTTTTCTATTTCTATCCGGTATGTTTTCTTGTTTTTGATGAATTTCAGGCATTGAGAACATATTTGGATTATGATTATCTAAACTTGAGGATTAGTAGAACTTGGAAAGAAGCTACAATGAATAAGGATCGTATGGATATGTCATAGTACGAGTTTGAGCAAAAATGAAGCTGAAAATCATTGGAAGAAATGTGAAAAAGAGTCACGTCTACTCTTCTGATGATAACTTTTGATATGATTCTTAGAACCGAGTAATTCCACCAGATTTGGAAACTAGACTTGAAGATCTTTCCAACGATAGGTGGCACGTCCCGAGAAGACTTCTAGTCAAGGAGTTATGCCTTTCGGAAGATTGCACTGTTTCTGCTGGAATCTGCCACGTGTACGCGCGGATCACTAATCCGCCTATTAATTTTTTTTTTTTTTTTTATTGGGAAATTAAGTCAACCCAAGGGATAACCCTACCAAGGCTACTAGCCTTGTAGGAACTACCAGCACATTGGCTGGTAAAGCATGCAAAGCATGCTAAGGAAATACCCCAACATAATGTTGGGGGTAAGGATCGAACCCCTGACCTCATAGACCAGAGGGGAGTGCTCTACCACATGAGCTAGCTCCTCATCCTTTAAATCTGCCTATTAGTGATTTCTTAAGACTTTCCTTATCTTGTAAATTACTTTCCTAGTCATATTAGGTTAGGGAATATTTATTTAGATAGGTTTTCATTCTTTTCTCCTCCTCCTCCTCCCCTCTCACGTTATTTCTCTAGGTTTAGGTTTTAGTTTTCTCTCTAGTTTTTGGTGTAAACCCTAGTTTTTATTCTTTTTCATTAATTCATGAGTTCTATTAGTTTCTTTCATTGATTTCTTTAATTATGTTTTCTTTTATAGTTTTAGATTTCATTATTTATTTCATGATAGAGTAGTTTCTTTTATCTATGGTTAAGTTGAACCCTAGTATGATTTAATTCATGATTGTTTCTTTAAATTCTCATATTAATTGTTAATTGTTCTTGCTTAATTGATTATGCATATTCCAATACTAGATTAGGGATAACTAGTATTGTTATTATTCCATTGTCTTGATCACAACGGGAGTTGGATTTTGACGGATTTGAGTATTTCAATTAAGGACATGAAGTTCTCCACGGGAGTAGGTAGAATGGATTGTTAGGAAGTTAAAGTGTCGTGTTTAATGTCTTTAATTTGCATGATTCCACGGGAGTAGGCTTGATTGCATATTAGAGAAGCCATAGATACTCGGGAGAGGTCCATGGTACTTTATAGGGTGTACTTTTCCTTGTGAACATTTAATTGATTAGTTTGGGGTAGAAATTATTTTGTATTATTTCGTGCTAGTGGGGATACTTAACTGTAGAGTCTTTTATTTATATATTGATTAGTATAGTTAATTCGACGATCATCGATATTAACCTCCTTTAGTCTTACCATTATTTAAGGACTAATCATAGAACAACTTTTTCTCTGTGGGATCGACTCTGACTTAACCTACTACATAGTTAGGAGGATTAGTTAGGTTATTTATTTTTGTTAGGTGCGCGACACCAGGGCCGGCTATGGGCCTGTGCAAGCAGACCCATAGCACAGGGCCTCGGATTTTTTGGGGCCCCGCATTCTACAGCCTATTCATTAATTTCCTTGGTTTTTCTCTCTTTCTTACTAATAGGTGTCTTGTACTTTCCTTATTTTCCATTAGATTTTCAAGACTACATAGGTAGAAACTTTTGATCTTCCCTTCCCCTGATTACTCTTTCTATCTTAGAATTCCACAAAATCAATGGAACTTCCGGATTAATTCTTGTTTTTCTTATTTATTAATTAATTTTCTCTCATAACCAAAGTTCCAGTTCACCATCTCACCTTCCTCTCTCTCTTTTTTTTTTTATCCGAATCTCACCTTCCTCTCTAAATTAACAGCCATTGTAAATACATTTTTCTCAATTGATTATTTCGTTATCGATTAAGAATCTAAGATTACACTTATCGATTATTTTGTTTTGGGAAAAGGAGTAATGAGTGTTGTTGTAAAGATTTGAAGAATTTTCTCCGCAAGCGGCTGCCAAACAACTAACAAGTGCAATCTATAAGTTCATAAGATTGTTTTCTTTTTGCTAATCTTATTTTTCAGATTACTAATGTTATTTTTTGTAGTTGTCAAACATATAGGATATGTTTAGATATACTGAATTTTTGTTAGTCGTGCTGTTTTCCATAATTTTTTTTTTTTTGTGTGTGTATTGAATCAGAATGGTAAAATTTCATTTATAAGCTAACATATCTTAACAGTTTGTTGTAGGTTAGACTTAATCACTAAGTTAATACTGTAACCAATTGTTTGTTTTATATTATCATCCCTTTTCTTCTCTTATATTTATATAACTGAGTTATCTATTAAAATAAGTGTTCAGATAGTTTCTTTCAAAAAAAAAAAAAAAAGTGTTCAGATAGTTTGATAACTGATTATAATTGCATAGTTTTCTTTTTCTTTATAATTGCATAATTTTTGTTAGTCGTGCTATTTTCCATAATTTTTTTTTTGTGTGTGTATTGAATCAGAATGGTAAAATTTCATTTATAAGCTAACATATCTTAACAGTTTGTTGTAGGTTAGACTTAATCACTAAGTTAATACTGTAACCAATTGTTTGCTTTATATTATCATCCCTTTTCTTCTCTTATATTTATATTACTGAGTTATCTATTAAAATAAGTGTTCAGATAGTTTCTTTCGAAAAAAAAAAAAAGTGTTCAGATAGTTTGATAACTGATTATAATTGCATAGTTTTCTTTTTCTTTACAAAAAAGCATGTATTAATGGCTAATCTAACTATTATGAGAATGAATTATGGTTAAGGTTAAAATTACGAAGAGAAATGTTAGCTGAAGAAAAAATGGCACCTATTGATAGTTGATACTAAGGGCCTAATTTTTCATATTAGAACAAGGCCTCTAAAGTATTTAAGACGGCCCTACGCGACACGCTTATCAGTTAGCATTCGATGGACACTAGAAGCTATTCTTCACACTGCGACCAGTTTTTGCCACTGTTCTGTGAAGCAGGTTTCTTGTTCTGAGGTTAGTGCCCGTAAGATCACTTGCTGGTGGCACAGACATCATCGTCGAGTTCATTAAGTTCCTTTTTTCTTTTGTTTTCTTTTCCTTTTGTTAAGTTTGAGTCCTTTACTTTTAGTTCTAGTGTATAATTTTCCTTTCTGATGTACGTTACTCAGATGTCATAAAAAAAAAAATTATTTGGTTAGACTGAGACGTATCTCAACCAAGTTCTTTTCAATACTGTTTCTGTCTAGAAATTAAGGTTAATGGTCTGTGCTGAACAAGTCCTTAGGTCCGAGCAGTGCTGGTTATCAGTTCACCGGAAACCTGCAAAACACAGAAAAACTACCCCGGGGGTTGTTCCGGGATCGCCCCTCCGACGCTCAAGTCAGTTGATGATTGAGGTAGAGAGAGAATCTAGAGTGAGAAACTCAAGTTAGTTAGGTGAGTATTCAATACCTTTGCATTGATGGGACAAGAGGTATTTATAGTGGTGAGAATTTCCATAAAGTGGTGTGCTGGACATGACAGCTCACTTGGGGATTAGTGATACCTTTTCAAAGGGTGATTCTGGTGGGACCCACGATCCTTAGGTGGCGGTGCCACGTGGCATGATTTCCTTGGGAGGATTTAATGGGCCCAAACATTTAGCCCCACGCCAGGAAGAGGCAGAAGAGCCATCCGACCGAGTGAAGCCTCTTGGTGGCGTAGAGTTCTCTCATCTGACCGACCTCAGTAAGGAAAAGCCAGAGGGAGACCAGGTCGGACATGCGCCGACCAGGTCTTTGACATCCGCAGGTTCAATTAGACCGACCTCCATGAAGGGAGATCAGAAGGAGACCAGGTCGGGAAGGCGCCGACCAGGTCTATGATATTCGCAGGTTCAATTAGGCCGACCTCCATGAAGGGAGATCAGAAGGAGACCAGGTCGGGAAGGCGCCGACCAGGTCTATGATATTCGCAGGTTCAATTAGGCCGACCTCCATGAAGGGAGATCAGAAGGAGACCAGGTCGGGAAGGCGCCGACCAGGTGCTCTTAGCCCCAGGCAGCTCGTATGCTGGAAAGACTTGCTTGAGATGGGGTGAGTTCCTAAATTGACCGACCAGGTCTCGGATGAGGCGACTGGCTCGGCCGTGAGGTCAATGGGCCCCTCACTTGACCGACCAGGTCCTTGGAGAGGGAACCGGCTCGGACAGGGGCCAAGGAGCCCCTTGCTAGGCCGACCGGGTCCAGATAAGCGGGCGCGACTCGGACAGGGGCTAATGAGCCCTGGAGAAGCCGACCAGATACCCTCTGGTATCTGGTTATACCGACCGAGTAAGGGGAGTTGTAGAGACCTGGTCGGACAATGGGTAAGGTTGCCCCATGTGACCGACCGGGTTCTAGATTGACGGGCTCTGCTCGGACAGGGGCTAACATGCCCTGGAGAGGCCGACCGGGTGCCCCCTAGTACTCGGTTGTATTGGCCATGTAAAGGGGGAATGTGGATACCTGGTCGGACAATGGGTAAAGTAACCCCATGTGACCGACCGGGTTCTAGATTGACGGGCTCTGCTCGGGCAGGGGCTAACATGCCCTGGAGAGGCCGACCGGGTGCTCCCTAGCACTTAGCAAATTTGGCTAAGTGAAGGGGGCGAGCAGAGGCCTGGTCGGGCAAAAGGGTGATGGAGCCCCAACTTGACCGACCGGGTTCTGGATTGACGGGTGCTGCTCGGACAGGGGCTAACTTGCCCTGGAGAGGCCGACCGGGTGCTCCCTAGCACTTAGCAAATTTGGCTAAGGGAAGGAGGAGAGCAGAGACCTGGTCGGGCAAAGGGTGATGGATCCCCAACTTGACCGACTGGGTTCTGGATTGACGGGCGCTGCTCGGACAGGGGCTAACATGCCCCGGAGAGGCCGACCGGGTGCTCCCTAGCACTTAGCAAATTTGGCTAAGTGAAGGGGGCGAGCAGAGATCTGGTCGGGCAAAAGGGTGATGGAGTTAGGGATTCTTCTTGCCCGACTGACATTCGAGGATAACGCTTGTTAGGACTGAGAGGGTAGCTTTGAGCTGAAAACCAGTGGCTTGCCACATGGCGTTTCTCAGCTGGGTAGTTGAGCTGGATGGGACTTCCTGGAAATTTTGACGTTTCATCTTCCATTGGCCATGTGGAGGCATTGATAGGTTTATGGAGGACGCGTCCCGAGGCACGCCATATATTTGTACGGAGAGGAGAGAGAAATCATTTGTGCAAAATCTTCCCAAAAATTCTTCACTTTCTCTCTCTAAAAGCTCTCGCTTCTCTCTAAGTTTCTGCAATTTCTCCGGTTTCCATCGTCCGACCAGGTACGCTCTTGCTTTTTTAGTTTTATTTCGCTTTTTCTTTTCAATAACCTCGGCCGACTCCCTTGTCAATACAATAATGGGAGAATCGTCCGAGTCGGTGACACCTCCGACCTCACCTCCCTATAATCGGTTCGAGGAGGTGAGGGGGATGGGAATAACGTTGGTGTCGACCTTAATAAGTTGTCCCGACCCCTCGGCCGTTCCCGACGCGGTTCTGCTTCCGAGCCCCTCATCGTCACTAGAGGAAGAGGCCGAGGGCGCTGTTCCCTTCCCCTGGGAAGTGTCCCTGGCCTTTTCTTCTAAAGCCAGTTACTTAGATAAATACCTTGCTGATGGTGTAGTGAGGGTGACGATGTCGGACAGCGAAGAAGTGTCAACCTCGGCCGACCGGAGTTTCCGGATCCAGATCCGAAAGGAGGACCGGGGTCTAAGTTCCCGCTCCCCGCACTGATGAAGGCCCTTCTTGATGATCCGAGGGGGCAGGCTGCCAGGTTTCACATAAGGGACCCTTATATGTTAGTCCGACCGGAAGCCTTTCATACGGTTCTTACTCCTCCCCCGGGCTGCACCGCGGTCTATTATAAGTCTATGGAGATGGGGCTCCGGTTTCCTTTGACTCCTTTGTGAAGGATCTTCTCAAGCCTACAATTTTGCATAAGTCAAATCTCTCCGAATTCCTGGGGAGGATCATCGCTGTTCAGACCTTATGCGCTATGCTGAGCGTCCGACCGACTATCAGACTGTGGCGCAACATGTTCAAGTTGGTCGAGATGTCGGCCGGAGACAACGGTCCAGGTTGGTGGTATTTTCAAGCCCGACAGGGTTACAAGGTGGTGCTCGACCTGCCTACGTTCAAAAAGGCTTTAGGAGGGAGTTCGCCTTCGTATTCTTTGGAGGGGACTGGGGAATCCCCACAGTCCGACCGGATGTCGAGCCCAACCACGAGCTTAACTTCAGGGTTCCGAGATGTCTGAGGAAGAAGCCGTTGCGGCTATATACATGCAGACTGAGGCCCAAATTGTTCAAGGGGGAGAAGTCTATGTAGCTAGCAACTGGATACCGAGCTGCCGCTTGTTCAAGAGCGAGCACTTGCTGTCGGCGGTCGGGCTTAGCCGGACATTCCCCAGGGGTAATCGGCCGAGGGGGTTACTTTGCATGTTTGTTTTTGTTTATACTTCAACTTCATAACAATATGCTTCTCTTTGCAGCTTGTTCTTTGACGCGTCTCTTGGAATCCGACGAAATGGCTGAGAAGTTGAACTATGCAGCAATGAGGGCGGCCCAGCTCAAAGCTGAGTTGAAGGCAAAGAAGATCGGAGTTCCCAACCCTCCAAAGGTATGTCTCGGGTTTTGGCCGAGTACTTTTTCTTGCTTGTTCCGAGCTGATTTGAAACTTTGCAGGATCCGTCGAAGCCAAGGCTTCAAGAAGAAAAGAGCGGGATCCTCAGAAAGTGGTCAAGACCGAGAAGGCGTTGGCCAAGTCCCAGGACGAAAAGGCTAAAAAGGCCAAATCTGTCGAAGTCAATAGTCCCCGACCGGAGGAGCGGGCAGACAGGTCCGAGGGGACTCGGATTTCCGTCCATTCTGAGGACTTCCGACCGGTTCAGAGTCCTCAATATACGCCGGCCACTCCTCGCCCTCATGACGACCCGGAAGAGCTCAACCTTGCGCTGGCCAAACCGTTCGCCGAACTGGATGCCCACGGGCTCGACACCCGTTGGATGAATGCGGTCGAGTGCCTGTACAGCCCCACCGACCGGGAATACATTGCGCAGTCCAGCGGCCCGGAGGAGACGAACGACCTCTTCCGCAGCTGGGTTGAGGTGAGCTCCTCTCGTTTTTTTAACTTTGCCGCTTATTTGCCAAGTACTGAATCTTTTTGTTATTGCAGTTCTCCGCTCGGCTGGTCAACGTGGCTCGGAACAAGGTGCACCTGACCGACAAGGTCTCTGACTTGGAGGCTCGAGGCAAGAAGCACTATGAGGAGCTCCGCGCTGCTAAGGAGGGCCAGAGGATAGCTGAGGCCGACCTCGTCAAAGCCAAACACTGCATCGACCGGGACCAAGAAGACTTTAAGGCCGAGCGGGCGCAGTGGGATTTGGCTAAGCAGAAACTCATCAAGGAGAGGGATGAGGCTGTGATTGCCAAGACCGCTGCTGAGGCCCGAGTGGTGGAGGCGGAGGGCCAAATTACCCAGCTGCGATTCCAACTTGCTGAGCTAGAGAAGGCTCCCAAGACCGAGGACCAATGGTTTGCGGGTTGGAAGGAGACTAAAGCCTGCGAATTGTTCGTCAACGAGGTCGGCTCGACCGCCCAGAAAATGGGGGTGGATGACGCCCTCAAGCGGATGAAAGCAGCTTTGGGGAGATCTCATCCGTCTCTTTCTTGGTCCGAGGTCATGGGGAGCTATGAAGCTCTTCTGAAGGAGGAGGATCAGGCCATCCTCTCTGAGCTGCATATTGCCCTCTCGGATGATGACGATGATGGTGATGATGAAGAGGATGATGCGGAAGAGGTGGTGGCTGATGAGGGACAAGACCAAGGGGTGGCTAGGTCCGAGGAGCATCATGGAAGCACCAATGATCAGACCGACGCCCCTGTAGCTTAGGCTTTGCTTTGTATTACATTTTGTTTTTCGTTTTCTTGGCCTTGGTAGCACCAGGCTTTTAGGATGTAAAGTTTTCTAACTTCAATGAAGTCTCTTTTTATTTTATCCGAGCGCCTTTTATGATTGTCAATTGCAATTTTGCTTCAAGTATAGATTCTTGAACTGGTTAAGTTTTGCCTGATAGCGCTGGTCGGATTTAGCTCGAACCACTCGCGATTGAAACTGGCTAAGTTTCGGAAGATGTAGTTGGTCGGGGTAAATTCGAATAATTAAAACTAGCTAAGTTTAATCGGAACTTGAACAAATGACTGGTTAAGTCTTTTTTATAACTTGGAAAGTTGACTGGTTAAGTCTTACAATTTCGGCCTGGACTATACATATATGCCCCTAATTGCGATTGACTATACATAGTATTTCTTAAGATTATCCAGGTTCCATGGCCGAGCAAGTGGTATGCCTTCAGGATTCTCGAGCTGGAATGTACCAGGCTTGATGACTTTGGTTACTTTGTAAGGACCGTCCCAGTTGGCCCCTAGTTTGCCTTTCAGATGTATAGCCCCGTAGCTTCGACCTTTCCTGACCACCCAATCTCCGAGCTGGATTGGCCTTGACTTGACTCGACGATTGAACTGCCGAGTTACTCTTTGCTTGTAGCGGATCGACCTTAACAATGAGTTGCCCCTTGTTTCTGGCAGCAGGTCGAGGTTGACAGGCTTTTCTTCTTCATTTTGCTCGAAGTCATAAAAGGTGATCCGAGGTGATGGGATACCGACCTCTACGGGTAGTACTGCCTCACTACCTAGATAGTCCGAAGGGGAGTGTCCCGTTGCTTCCTTTACAGTTGTCCGAGCAGACCACAAGACTCCAGGCAGGTCGTCCACCCAAGCCCCTTTTGCTGCGTCAAGGGATTTTTTGATCCCCTTGAGCACTATCTTATTGGCCGCTTCGGCTTGGCCGTTGGTTTGTGGTCGGGACACGGCAGAGAACCTGGTCTGTATTCCAAAACGAGCACAATATTCCCGAGTTGGTCCACTATTAAATTGCCGACCATTGTCCGAGACCAGGGCTCGGGGACTCCAAACCTTGTGATTATGTTCCTCCAATGAAGGCTTGGACCTGTTTGTCAGTGATGGAGGCAAGGGGTTCGGCTTCAGTCCACTTGGTGAAATAGTCTATGGCCACTATCAAGAACTTCCGCTGACCGATGCTGGTGGGAACGGGCCGAGCAGGTCCATGCCCCATTTGTCAAAGGTAGAACTGCTTGAATGGGATTGAGGGGGTAGCTGGGGATCTGGGAATATCCGAATGGATTTGGCAAGATGGGCACTCTTCACCAATTCTTGTGCATCTGCCTTGAGGGTAGGCCAGTAATACCCAGCCCTTAGAGCTTTTCCTGCTATGGTTCTCCCCCTTGATGGCTGCTACACCCCCTTGGTGTATTTCCCTTAGGATGTAATTTCCTTCTTCAGGGGTTACACACTTCAGCAATGGGTGCGTGTATGATTCTTGTAGAGCTGCTCGTCATGCCATAAGAACCAACCTGCTCGGTGCTTGATCCTTTCGGCTTCTTTGGCATCTGTTGGGAGGACTCCATCCCTTAAGTATCCGACCACCTCATCCATCCAAGTGGCGTTCGGTCTAGAATCAATGTTCCTTGGCTTTATGCTGGGCTGGCGAAGCACCTCCCACATGATAGTCCGAGGGGCTGACCCCTCTGCCGAACTAGCCATACGAGCCAGAGCGTCGGCTTGTTGATTCTCCGACCTGGGTATGTGGCTGATGCGGAAATGGGAGGTACATTCTCATATTGTCCTCCTTGGCCTCGTACTCTCCCGAGACCTGACCGACTATAAGCTGGGAGTCTGATCGGGCCTCAATGGCCGTGGCTCCTGCAAGAATGCACAGCTGAAGTCCGAGGATGAGAGCCTCATATTCCGCTTCATTGTTCGACCCCAGGAACTCGAATTTGATTGCATACTCCATTTTTTCTCCGACCGGGGGCTTAAGCACTAGCCCCGCCCCACATCCTGACTTGGTGAAGAACCATCCACGTATAGTTCCCACTCTTCATTCTGGCCGACCGGGGGCCGAGTTGTGCATTCAGTTATAAAGTCCGCCAAGGCTTGAGCTTTGATGGCCCTTCTGGGCTCATATTCCAGGCCGAAATCAGCCAACTGGTCAGCCCAATCAGTCATCCGACTGGAGTGGTTCCTGCTTTCTATGACCTTGCGGAGAGGCTGTCCGGTAAGGACCTTGATTTGATGGGCTTGGAAGTATGGTTTCAGCTTTCTACTAGCCATGACGAGGGCGAAGACCATCTTCTCCACCTCACTATATTTTGCTTCTGCCCCTCGAAGGCATGGCTTATGAAGTAGACCGGGTGCTGCGTCCCTTCCCTTTCGGCTACCAGAACAGCACTTAGGGCGTATTCGGATACGGCCAAGTATACAAACAATGTTTCCCCCGGCAAGGGGGACATGAGCTTGGGAAGAGTTGATAGATGAAGTTTGAGGGAGGCGAAGGCTTGCTCAGCTTCTTCGTCCCATGTAACTCTTTTCTCTTAAGGGCCTTGAAGAAGAATAGGCTCTTATCAGCCGACCGTGATAGGAACCGTCCAGGGCAGCTAGACATCCTGTTAGGCGCTGCACTTCCCTGACGTTCCGAGGGATTTCATTTCCAAACTGCTTGATCTTGTCGGGGTTGGCCTCAATACCCCTTTCATCACCAGAAATCCGAGGCACTTGCCCCCTTTCACTCCGAAGACGCACTTTTTAGGGTTGAGCATCATACGGTACTTCCTCAGTGTGCTCAGCGTCTCCCTCAGATCGTCTGGATGATCAGAGTGGGCCTTGCTTTTGACGATCATGTCGTCAACATACACCTCGATGTTCCGACCCAACTGATCACTGAAAATTTTATTAACTGTCCGCTGATAGTGGCTCCGGCTTTTTCAGTCCGAATGGCATCATTTTATAGCAGTAACCCCTTGCGGGTGGTGTGAAAGCGGTATGAATCCGATCATGTTCCGCCATGGGAATTTGGTGATAGCCTGCATTAGCATCCATGAAGCTTAGAAGGGCATGACCAGCTGTCGAGTCGACTAACCTGTCTATTTTGGGCAGAGGATGGTTGTCTTTCGGACAGGCCTTGTTCAGGTCTGTGAAATCCACGCACATGCGCCAAGCCCCGCTCGGCTTTTTCACCAATACTACGTTAGCCAGCCATTCCGAGTACTGGCATTCCTCAATGAATCCTGCCTCGAGCAGTTTCTTGACCTCCACTGCGGCAGCTTTGCACCTTTCCGGGCCTTGATGCCTTAGTTTTTGCTTGACTGGCTTGTACCCCCTCTTAATATTCAGCTCGTGACACATAATTTTGGGGTCAAGTCCAGGCATCTCTGAGGCCTCATAGGCGAACACGTCCTGGTATTCCCTGAGCACTTGCACTACTTGTGCTCTTGTTTCTGGGTTTAGGGCCTTGCCCACTCTTACAGTCCGACCGGGTTCTGTCCCGATCTCTACTTCTTCGTCTTCCTCAGCTGGCTGAGGTCGTTCGTACTGTTTGGGGTTTTCTGTGATGTATACCCCCAAGTTCCTTGGTGAACTTTCTTCCCGTTTTCTCTTCTTCGAGTCCTCTTGGACGTCGATCTCAGTTCTGCTCTTTAAGCTATTAACATAGCATTCTCGCCCAGCCTGCTGATCTCCCTGAATTTTTCCGACCTTCCCTCATCTGTTTCGAACTGCATGAGGAGTTGGTAGTGGAGATAGCAGCTTTTGTTTTGTTCAGAGTGGGTCGCCCATTATTATGTTGTATGGAGGGGATGTCGACCACTAGAAAGTCGATCGGTAGGCTTCTGCCTTTGCCTTTCTCACCCATCCGATGGGGAGCTTTATCGATCCACGGGTTGTACCGAGTTACCCCCGAAGCCTATGAGTGGCTGGTCGAGTGGCTTGACATCCTCTTCGCTGTACTTCAGCTTTTTCAGGCATCCAGAGTTATGATGTCAGCGGACGACCCACTGTCGACCAAGACTCGCCTCACCCGGGAGTTGGCTACCTTGAGCTCGATGACCAGGGGGTCATCGTGGGGTACACTGACTGGTCGACTGGATTCCCCGAAGGTCATCACAGGACAGTCCGACCGGCTTGGTTTGACCTCGAGTACCTGGTGCTTGAGGTTTTGGAGATGAGCTTTCCTGGCTCGGCCGGTTAGGCCCCCGAAGCGAAGCCACCCGAGATGACCCCAATGTAGCCTTCGTATCCCCACTTTGGACTGACCGACCTTCTGCTTTCCCTTTCTTCATCGTGTGCTTGAGGTAGCGGTTCAGCTTCCCCTGGTCAGCTAGATTGTCCAACCCTTTCTTCAGCTCCCTGCAATCTTTTGTGGTATGACCACATTCCCGGTGGTTCGCACCACTGGCTTTTGTCCCTCCGGTAGCTGAGGTCCGGATGGGTTGGGGTTGGGCAGCATGGACTTGTGCTTGATGTCCAGGTATATTTCTCTTCTGTTTTTATTGAAACGAGGGTCGTTTCCATGATCAGTGAACCTATCCGACCTACCGCCCGTTTTCTGCTGTTTGGGCTGATCTCTGTTTTTCCTTCTTCCTTTCTCTTCTTACTTCCCTCTTCCGAGTGGCGGCAAATATCCGCCGCTTGGATAAATCTTTGAGCCTTTGCCATGGCCTCGAGAAGGTTTTGACCTCACTTTCAGCCAATGTCCATCTTAGCCGGCCAGGTTGTAATCCGGACATGAGAGCAGCGAAAGGCCACAGCATCTTGTAGGTCGGATACTTTCAGGGACTCTTCATTGAATCTTTTTATGTAGTCGGCTAGACTTTCATTCTTCTCTTGCTTGACCCCCATGAGGTGTAAGCTAGTTTTCTTTTGCCTCTTTCCGGCCACGAACTGATGTGTAAACATATCCTCGAGTACGGCGAAGTCGGTGATGATTCCGGCCGGCAACTCTTGGAACCAATTTAGCGCGAGCCCTTTCAGTGTGGTAGGGAAGAACCGACACCATGTGGCCTCGCAGCTGGTCTGCACACTCATCTGAGCCTTATACGTGGCCATATGGATCTTCCGGGTCGGTTAGGCCCGCGAATGGTTCAATCAGGGCTGTTTTGACTTTCCCTTGGGTAGGGTTCAATAATCTCTCGGCTGAACGGGGTCATGAACTTGAGGCTCCCTTCCGAGCCTTAGGGTTTGGACTGAGCGGATCACCATGCCCTCCGCTGAGCAGCCTTGCGATCTAGGAACTGACGAGCATCATACCCTGACTACGGCGTTTCTCATTAAGGATATTTCGAGCATCTTCCGGTTTGCGGCCAGGATTCCCCTTGGCGATCTGGAACATGTGTCTCCTCCCTTCGGAGAGCGCTTCCCGAGGGCCGACCTCTCGCCCAGAGGAGGGCGTTCATCTTCGGGAGGGGGGCCTTTGAGACCGAGTAAGCTCCCGAGCAGCTGACCTTTGCCGGTTAGGCTGGTCATGAAGGGAGCGAGGGTTTCGCTCTTCCCTATGAGAGGGCCTCTGGACGTTGTCATCACGTTGCTGGAGGTTGAGCTGGTTATGCCCTTGCCCTTGCTGGAGAGTGGTCAGCATTTGCATGATGCTTTGTTGCAAGGTTTGTTGCAGCTGAGCTGCTATGAGTGCAATGTCAGCTGTGAGTAGAGGTTGGGGGTCAGCGCGCTGTATTTCCCGAGAGGGAGAAGGCTGAAGTTCCTGAGAGAGCTCCAGGTTAGGGTCCAGTGTATGAACGCTGGGGATCTAGTCGTGCTGACCTCCTTGGTTGGGGTGAGGGTTCCCTCTCGTTTGCTGAGGTTGGGTAGATCTGTTACGGGCGTTCTTGGAAGGTGCCATAGCTGATTAGCACTGTGATTAAGTCCTGCTGAGCAGCAAGTGAGTCTTTCGAAGTGGTGGCGAAGTAACTGTTTCTGTCTAGAAATTAAGGTTAATGGTCTGTGCTGAACAAGTCCTTAGGTCCGAGCAGTGCTGGTTATCAGTTCACCGGAAACCTGCAAAACACAGAAAAACTACCCGGGGGTTGTTCCGGGATCGCCCCTCCGACGCTCAAGTCAGTTGATGATTGAGGTAGAGAGAGATCTAGAGTGAGAAACTCAAGTTAGTTAGGTGAGTATTCAATACCTTTGCATTGATGGGACAAGAGGTATTTATAGTGTGAGAATTTCCATAAAGTGGTGTGCTGGACATGACAGCTCACCTGGGGATTAATGATACCTTTTCAAAGGGTGATTCTGGTGGGACCCACGATCCTTAGGTGGCGGTGCCACGTGGCATGATTTCTTTGGGAGGATTTAATGGGCCCAAACAAATACTTCCTCCGTTTCTAAATAAGTGCAACATTTACATAGTGTTTACTATTCACAGTTTAAACTTTAATTAGCTTTGGTGATTTACATTTTAGGAAAAAATAGTCATGTGAGATCTTGTTAGATTCGTCTGAATGTGAATTTTTTTAATATCAACTTTTTATAATTTTTACTTATTGATAATTGAAGATATTAATGGTCAAAATAATGCATTGGCAAACGTGCAAACAAGAAATGTTGCACTTATTTAGAAACGGAGGAAGTACTAATTATGCTTAGGTGAAGCTCAACTTCTGTATTATGCTAATACATCTCAGGGTAAAAATGAGTGAATTATGCTAATACATCTCAAGTATAGTTGTCTGAAGCTGTTTTCAAGTGCCATGTTTATATCAATGATCGTACTTAAAAGTTTATGTCATTTGTGTAAGATGAGATCAGTAGAGCAACTGAAATACCATTAAATTAAGAGACAACATATCTACAATGAGTCAATGACCAAAAACACCAGATCCACAAGCAAAACTAAAACAAGAGGTTGCTGTTCGCTAGCTATAAGTAGCTCTACATCAATGCTCTCAAAAATAAGCTTTGTTTGTATCTTGAACTCCAGATTTAACTCGAGGGAAAACGATCGACACACCATAGGTTTTCGACTGATCATATCTGCATTTGAGCAGCAGAATTATTCTCAAGCTGCACCATCCTTCATAGTCCATAATTATCTGTTCTGATTACTTCAAAACATCAACTACTAAGTACTAATTGTTAATCAGATTTAAGAACTGCACATAAACAAAACAAGAAGAAATTAAAGGTCTATAAATGAAAACAGACTAAAACAGAATTTGATTCATATAGAACTAAAGAAATCAGAACATTCAGAAATTCAATCACTCACAATCAATTGAAGACGCTACAACAGTCCGACAACTCAGCATCCGCATCAGTATATTTGACAACAATAACTCTATCTTCATTCACCTCTTTACAACCAGATAACCCATTTCGAGAAGTAACCAAAGCTTCAACATTTTTTTTAATAGTGCTGCTAGAAAGGGTGTTAATCTTCGGATTCAAATACGCAAGCAACTTCCTGAACTCCTCATTTTCGACAATACTCAAAGGGTAATCATGCGACACTATTGCTTCCGCAAACAATTTACAGTAAACTTGCTCATCAAATTCACTAACACGATCAGTATTCTTAGCTAACAACTTCTTGTTTAGCACATTTTTATATGCTTTGCAAGTTTTAAGATGCTTTCTACAATTTGATGTACCATAATGGCCTTCAGCCCTGTAATTGGTACTTTCACAATACTTGCATTGTGCGTGCAATCTCCCTTTATCAGTCATTATATCAAAGTGTTCCCACACTAACGAACGACGATTCCCTGCCACAAAATCAAGTTTCCTTCGCTTGTTCGGTTGATCTACAACACCTTCCTCGCCGACAACTTTAGCCATAAAAGAAAACAGAATTAGCATACAGATACAGATAGAATTCATGCTTCTTTTGAACAAAGAACAATAAAACACTAGAGAAAGTGATAGAATTATACCTCTTACACATGCGTTATGAAACTTTAAATTACCAGACACTTGATCATCCATGGTAGTTTGATTTCTATATTAAACAAAATGAAAATCAGAACATTATGAATGAAAACAAAAAGATTATAAACAATGTAAACAAAAGAGCAAACATTTTACTCTTCATCTGTACTTTTATTTGACAGAATTTTTCATATGGGAAAACATCTAAAAAAGATAACACCGAGCAGCAGAAAAAACATCATGATCTTTTATGAAAATAAACTAAGAATATCATATATGGAGTATCAAAAACATAAAATTCTGGAGAATAAACGGTAAAAAAGAAAAACATGAGATAGCAATTGACTATTATCAAACCCTAAACAAATTATACATAAGAAGAGAACATTAAACTAGACATACCAATTTCAATTTGGTTGAAACTATAATGATGTTGCTGTGAAAATTGGAAGAGTGGTAAAAAGTTTTCTCTGCTATCATATTTATACCAAATTATTTGTTAGGAGAAGTAGGTAATTTAGTGGTAAGCGGGATATTTGAGTTTTCTTGATTTTTGGAGGGATATTCCATAGTAGGCGCCAAATGCAAATATTTTATTACTTTTACCGGGTTTTGAAATATTTTACTTTTACCGGCTTTTGAAATTTTTTACTTTGGTCATTTTTTTGTTGAGTTAGTAAGGTTCCCGAGGTATGTGAGTATGTCCGTAAATATTTGGGGTGTTATTTAGTTGTTGGTCAACTGTTTGAACTCGGCTCATTCGAAATTCGGCTTGGTGTGGTATGGATTCTACTCGTCGTATCTTGATGAGTTGACTTGAGATAAACTAAGCTCAACCAAAAAGTTCATGATTAGACTCAATTATCTTTTACTTAATATAAGTATATAGTAGGAACATATTCTAAAATAAATAATTTTACACAATAAAAAGTTAATAACTTCATTTTCATAAAAACTAAATAATACTAGTAATCCACAGTTTAAAACACATGAAATAGCAAATGGAGACGTAGATACTAGATAATTGGTCAAGCTTGTTTGTGTATAGTTCGAGCTCGACTTGGTCAAAATTTGGCTTGTCAAGTTTTGGGCTCGAAACTTGAATGAACTAGAGTCGAGCTCATGTTAGTTTTGGCTCGGCTTGACCAATAAGCAGCGCTTTTTCTATGTAAGTTCTCATGCTAATTCTAGAGGTTGGGATTGAGTCATCAACATTATTTTTGGATTTGGCCTGCTTTCTCGAAAAGAAAAAAAAACATGAGTCGGGGCAATGCGTCGTTATTACGTGCTAATTGGGTACACGCGAATTTGGGACTTTATAGTATTTGAGTACAAATTCTTATATGTAGCTAGCCATACGTTATAGCCGTGAGTGCTTGTCAGCTACGTCAACTTATTTTCTAAAGGTCATATCTTATTTGTTTTTTAATCGAAAATGAGCTCTTGCCCAAGCGTTAGAAAGTTATCGAGCCAAATTTTTATCTCTAACTTTAAACTTCTCAGATTGTTGAGTTTTGTTTCATTTTCTTATAAAAGTAACCCTATATGTTTATAAGATTATCCCCTTTTATAGTAAAGAGTATCCTTATCTGCCAAAGGTAATTACATTTAGTCATACAAGTAACTCCATTTGTTTGTAAGATAAGCTCATTAGAATCCCCCATTGTTTATAAAAGTAACCCCCTTCTATTGTTACACATAATCTAAAAACTATTACTCCCCCCGTCTCATAATATAGTGCTTACATTCCTCTTTGGGTGTCCCAAAATGTTATGCCTATTTCTTTCTTTATCAATTTGTTTGGACTAAATTATCCTTCATTTCTACATAAAACTTTCCAAAATACCCCTACTTTCTTTTAAAATATGTGCCCCTATTTATTGTTTTACACCATTCCAAGGAATATTTATTGCTCTTTCATTTTATTTTAAAGGAAAAAGAAGAAAAAAAACTAGTTTCAAGACAAAAATACCCAATAAACATCTACTTAAATATATATTTTAATTTCGTGAAATCTTAAACTCCTTCCCTTTTCCTTAATTCTTGTGAAAAATGAGAAGTGAGCACTATATTATGATACGGAGGGAGTATAACAGTAACCTCAGTTTCTTTGGAGTAACCTCGTTTTACCCTACGAATAATAATTTCGTTTAATCATATAAGTAACTTCATTTAATATTATGAGTAACCCCAATTTAATATAAAAAAAAAAGAAACGTCTTTTAGTCATAACAGTGCCTAAATTAAATATACAACTAACCATAAATGTTCATAAAAGTTGGCATTTATTCATACTAGTAACCCTATATGATTAAATTTATTAACATTTATGTTGTTGTAAAAGTAATCCCATCTATAAGAGTAACCCTCTTTATTGACAAGAGCAACCTCATCCATTAGGGGTGATGGTAACCACATTAATCATATAAATAACTATATAATTATACGAGTGACAACCCCAATAGTTCACAAAAGTAGTCTCAATTATTCCTATGAGTAACCTCGATAATTTATTCATAAGAGTAATAAATTGATTAATATCCCCTTTTTGTTATACAAGTAAGATAATTTGTTTATAAGATTAACGCTTTTTAATTGTTAAGAGTAACCACATTTATTCATACGAGTAATTCCATTCATTAGTATTTTAGCTACTTTTTTAGAACTTAGTAATGCATCCTTACTGTTTTTTTTGTTTTAGGTGTTGTCTCTAACCCTAGGTCATCATTCCACACATCGACCATGGAAAGGCTTATTAGGGGTAAAACAATAATGTTTTGGAAGGCTTTATGCATATATGGGTCAAATTCTAATTGACATTTCTCACAGCACACTTAGAATCTTGGGAAGATTCAAGTCAAAGATGAAAATTTGGCGCGACAATTACTGGTCAAAAGCTCATTTCGACGAAAAACGAGTGAGATATGACCTCTTGAGAAGTGAGAACGAGTGAGGCTCTGTAATACTCCGTAATTTTGGGAGTTAGTTTTATAAATAAGAAAATATAAAGAATAAAATTAAAAGCATTTTAATATTATTTAGGAAAAATATATATAATTTGGGTAAGCTTACAATTATAATTTAACTATACAACCTACTTTTTGTACCTAATCATATTTTAATTCGGTTTTGTTTTATTTTCAAAATAAATAAAATAAAGAATTGGTTTTTGAGCTAGAAACAAATCTTATTAAACCTAAGTTACTCATGCTATAAATATGAGAGAAGAGAGAAAAAATACCCCTAAGTTCTAACCGGTTGTTTCCTTCTTATCCTTCCCCAAAGTTTTCTCTCTCCTCTCTTCTTCTCCCTCGTCACTCTTCTCTTCCCCTCCCCTGAATCTTGTCGGCCTTCGAGGAGGTCGTATCGTGTGTATGTGGTGTGCAGCATGAAGTGTGCTATCGGGTCTAGCGAGGGTGTCGAGTGTTGTGCGACTAGCATCGAGCGAGCTTGGGCAAGGTTGCGTGTGTGTGTGTGTGCGATTGTTGTGGTCGAGGCAAGTCAAGCGACTGTGTGTGCGAGCATCCGAGCGAGTCGAGCGATTCTCGTGCAAGATTTGAGGGTTTTGCGGTGTGTGTGTGGTGAGCGAGTGCAAGACTCGAGGGAAGTTTTTGTGCGAGTCGAGCAAAGGTGTCGACGGGGTGTGCGAGCGAGCGTTGTGCGTGGTTCGAGGGACTGTGCGAGGCTCGAGTGTTGTGCAAGCGAAGCGTCGAGGCTACGAGCGACGTGGTGTTGCTGTCGGAATTCTGTAGCCGGCAAGTCACTTCGGTATAAAGAAAATAAAATTCTTCTTTTCTACTGTAGTTAAATTGTAAAATATTATATATGTAATTCGTATATGTATATCTTGGATTAAGTTCTCTAATTATAAATAAAATAGAGAACAAGTCAAATAAATCAGAATTTATAATTATGTTTTAGTTCTTATGATAATTTTATTTTTCAAATCTAATTTTTATAATACTGGTATATATTATGATTTAAGTTTTGTTGTTGTAACAAAGCACTCTATAAGTTAAAAGAAATCATATTTGCAAATATATTATTACGTCCTAAATATGTTAATTTCAAGAACGTTTATGAAAAGAAAGTTTAAACAACAAGAATGTTTATTTTATTATTCGAAACACTAAGTTTAATTTACATAGTTAGTTACGCTGATTTTTATTTTAATAATATCAAGGACTTAACACTAATATACTTTTATTATTTCGATTAGGTCCCAATTTCATAAGCAGAGCGTTTAAGTAGTTAGCAAAGATTCTTCGGTACAAGGTACATACGCGTACTAGTTCAATTGGATATGTTAGTATCATGTTTAGGTTAGATATTCTTTCATGGTAACTTAGAAACATGATGAGGATCAATTGTATTATTATGACTGATGAGATTGTTTTGTAACATGAAATCGATTGGAAATCAATATGTATTTCGTGGTTGTATGTCTTGTGAATTGGATTGCATTATTATTGGAATGCGTAATTCTATCATATCATAAGCATGAAATGAATTGGATTGGAATCCTATGATTTATTGTTGTAGCAAGGATGTTACAAGAGGTTGCCTAAATTAAAGAAATAAGCAATATATCTAAGAAAGAACATTAAATGATTATATGTTTAATGTTATGTGAATGAATATCACTAAGAATGATGTTCGACGATAAACTTGTAGTTAGAATTTCTACAAATAGTGAACAATGGGGGGAGTGTGAGACACGTTTTACACTCCTACACAGGCCTAATGTGACGACAGTAGTGTCCTTATAAATTTTGATAACTCAAGTAGGCGGAAGGTTCCGTACGATCTTGGGGATATGCATACTAAGGTAATGGGTGTGAAGCGGATCGAAACCACATTTGTATCCCATCTAATAGACCAAGTTGTCTATCAAGGATTAAGTAGCTCATATGATTTTAGAAAGATGGCGATCCCCGTTCGTTGCCAATTAAATTATAAAAGTAATAAAATAATCTCGTAGTATCGTGTCTAGGAATGATTCGTATTATACTGATTGTGCTTGGTATATTATTTCACTATTTAAGTACGTACTCAGCATAGCTGATTGTTTGTTAATTGTGTTTGTTTGTGGACCTGTGATGAACCATTGATATTCAATGGGGAGCAGATTAGGTATGTTGTTGATGCTGCATGAGTTTGGACATACAAGGGATACTCTTTGTTTCCTAAACTTTTAAAGTATTTTTATGGAACCTTATAGAGTTTGTTTATGAATTATTTAGTTAATGGTTTAAATAACAATAGGTCCATAGTGATTCCCGAGTTGTAGTTAACATTTTATTTCCGTTGCGGTTTAGTTTTTATAATAAAGAATAAGTTAATGTTTAAAGTGAATGTTCTCATTTCAATAAGCCATGCGTTTCACCGCGGCGATAACACTCCAAAAGTTCATACGATGTAATTTAAACATACTTCTATATGGGTTTTGGGGTATTACAGGCTCAAATCTCAATGGCGAACAGTTCACCAACGAACCAACCATTGACACTCACTAAAAGAGACAAGAAAAAAGCTCAACTATAATTCAGCTTTGGGTCTCATTTTTTTTACTTTGTTACCCTCGTCCATACTATAAGCTGACATGCGCTGCCACACGGTGTGGCTGGCCACACAGAATACGCTCTGATTTTTGGGGTTTGTAGCTTGGTCAAAATGTCTACTTGCCTCACTCACTGACTTGTTGATTTTCAAAAATAGAGGTTTTTTCTCACTATTCTAAAGAACCACAATCTCCCTGAAGGAGTGTTTCGGCATATTGTTGCAAGTTGGCATTGTAATTTGTAAGACATGGGCTTTCTTTATAGTTCAATCCGGGTACCACCGATTTCGCAATCAACCAGATAGATAAATAGATAGATAGATCATAAATAGACAGATAGAGATATTAATAGGTTACGATTTAATTTTTCCATAAGCATGAGGAAGCCACTGGGACAAAACCTGTTCAATATCAACATTTTCCGTCTTTCATGCGTAGGCAAAGCGTCTACTTTTCATACTCAATCCCAGAAACTCATCCAACAATTGCACGACACTAAAATTTTAAGTTTTGTGCTATCATCCCATTGCAGTCTTCTGAAATATGGGTTTTTGAATGGAACTATTCCCACCAATCATCTCATCAATGCCTACATCAAATGTAAGTATGTTGAAAATGCACACCAACTGTTTGGTGAAATGCCTGAACCAAACGTCATCTCTTGGACGTCGATCATGGGGGGTTACATTGCAGCTCGACAACCGAAAATGACGCTTTGGCTGTTTGCAGAAATGCTCAAAAGTATGGTGTTTCCTAATGCCTTTACTCTTTCTACAGCCATAAATGCTTGTTCTGCACTTGCTGATATAAAAACAGGGGAAATGGTGCATACCTATGTTGAAATGTATGGTTATCACAAGAACCTCATAGTTTGTACTTCATTGGTTGACATGTATGGAAAATCGAATGATTTGGTTTCTGCACGACGTGTTTTCGATTCGATGGTGGAGAGGAATGTTGTCTCTTGGACTTCGATGATGGCAGGTTATGCACAAAGTGGTCAAGGATATGAAGCACTCGAACTTTTCAAGGAATTTAGCCAACTTGAAGATAATCCTCCAAATCAGTATATGCTATCTAGTGTTGTTAATGCTTGTGCGAGCTTGGGAAGGTTGGTTTATGGGAAAGCCATACATGCAGGTATAGTTAAAAGAGGGCATGAGTTTAATGAGATTGTTGCTTGTGCACTTGCTGATATGTATGCTAAATGTGGATGCATCGAAGTCTCTCTTAAGTTGTTCCGGAACATGGTTCAACCTTCTCTCGTATCCTATACTTCTATGATCATCTCTGCTGCAAAACACGGGCTTGGAGCAGTGTCGCTTGAGCTTTTCGAAGAAATGATTAGTAATGAAATAAGGCCAACCGATGTCACATTTCTTGGGGTCCTGTATGCTTGTAGCCATTCGGGACTTGTAGACAAAGGCCTTGATCTCTTAAACTCAATGCAAACAAATTTTGGTGTTGTGCCCGATGTGAAGCACTATACTTGTGTTGTTGACATGCTTGGAAGAAGAGGCCGTTTGGATGAAGCATACCAGTTAGCAAAAACTATAGAGTTACGAGAGATCAACGATGGAGCTCTTTTATGGGGCGCTATTCTGTCATCTAGTAGGCTTCATGGAAGAATAGATATAGCAGCTAAAGCCAGTAAGTGGCTGGTTGAAGCCAAGCAACAAGTGGACAGTGCTTATGTTTCAATGTCAAACATTCATGTTTTGGCTGGGAACTGGGACGACGCACAGAGTATACGTTCAGAAATGAAGCGCATAGGAGTAAGGAAGGAGCCCGGTTGCAGCTGGGTCGAGATTCAAGATTTGGTTTATGTATTCTATGCTCAAGACGTGTCATCATGTCCAAGAGGCACCGAGGTGATGGAAGTGCTGGAGGACTTGGAGAACAGGATGAAGGAACGAGGCTATGTTGGGGGGAGTAAAGGGTTGGTGTTAGTTGATGTAGAAGAGGAATCCAAAGAGGAGATGGTGAGTTTACACAGTGAAAGGCTTGCCTTAGGTTTTAGTTTAATAAGCATACCTAAAGGCGAAACTATTAGAATCATGAAAAATTTAAGAATGTGTGGAGATTGCCATGAAGCTTTTAAGCTCATCAGTGGCATAGTTGATAGGGAATTTGTTGTGAGAGATGTAAATAGATTTCACCATTTCAAACATGGGTCTTGTAGTTGCAGAGATTATTGGTAACAATGAGAGATCAATTGTTTTCAATGGGAGAAAAGGAAATCTATAACCAGCCCTCCCCAGCCCCCAACTCCGATAACTGAACCGTTTAAAACACAGTTAGAAAAAAGAAATCATGAAACAGTGACTGAAAATGGAGCCTCAATCTATTCCCGAACAACATAACTATGATCACACTATACAAAGTACAGATTACAAACTTGATCACTCTTTATAATACAAACACCACCGAACAAAAGACGTTAGACAAGGAGCTCAGGTATGTTGCAAACGATCAATTTCATCGTCATGATCACAACCACCAACAGGCAGAACAGAAAAAGAGAAACCTTACAATAGCAAACACCACAAGATAAGCCATGGACAAGTACATAGTCCAGCCTTTACCCCATCTCCATCAAGGATAGAAGAACAGCAAAACATTAAGAGAGATCCACTGTCATTGTTCACCTAACGCTGCAGAAGAGACGATATAAAGTTAAATGAGACAAATAACTTCATGGGAATTTTGCTACTAACATGAATCACACATTAGGAAGCAGATTGCTCCACTCCAAAGACATCATACATAAGGCAACCAAAAAGCAGGTGATAGAAGTATTGAGTCAGCTTGTTAGTATAGAATTGCTTTGACTTGACTCATCAAGAAAAAATAACTTATGCAAAGGGTTCTCCAGAAAATCTCAAATCATGCACTACTGAGAGCAACTAAGTAGTTCGATGTAGTGGATTTAAATAGAAAATCATCAAGAAATGATAGCCTAGCCAGAGGATTCTCCTTAAAATCTCGATGCATGTACAAATGAGAGCCATACACAGACAACATAAGAGGCTAATTACTGGCCTTTTGAGAAACAAATACTGGAACTAGCTAATATGTTTCATGATGCATTGATGCCAATGCAGTAAAGTATACTAGCACCAAAATCACGGAAAGACAGAACCATGGGCAAAGCACATAGCAGGTTTCAAAAAATCAAGATGTTACTAAAGTAGAAAACACAATGATACATGCTAGTCATCTACTTACACAGCATACAGTAGTTTACAAGACGAATACATTTAGTAATAGAATATTTTTTTTTAAAAAGATTTACTTGTAGGATTTAATTAAAAACAAAGTTTTTCCTTGTGAAAGGATAAAATATATATTGATTCATATTTCAGCACAGCAAATACATACCTGGTAAAGCTTCTTCTGGTTCGTTCTTCACTATGACAACAGGGCAAGATGCATGGTTGCTGCAATACTTGCTCACACTTCCCAAAAACATTCTGCCAAAACACGGAGTTTTCAAAATTAGCAGCAATATGAATAAGTTTTAGCCTTAAAAATGTCACATCTTTATGAATTTTTCACGTGAATTAAAAGCAAAAAAGAATTTATGCTTTTGAATGCTAACATTCCTTGAAACCATATTTCACCCTGCTCTATATGCCTAAAAGAACATTGGGCTGCTATAGTACTATACATCAACTGATTGCAGTTGAGACTTAGAGCACCAGCTAGTCCTATCAGTAAATCTGACTGAAAAGTTTACCTCTTAATGGGTCCAAAAGCACGGTTTCCCATCACAAGCAAATCTGCATGCATTTCGTCAACAACTTCACATATTTTTTCCTTTGGATCCCCAACAACTATTTGGGTTTTGACGTTCGGCTAAAAAGAAAGTAGGCAACAAAAGGAAAGTTAGTCCTTAGTAAAAGGAGTGATATACTAATTTAATGTACTTATTTAATGCACAATACGACATAAGCTAAACTGCAATGAACCGTCACAATAATTGAACTTAACAAACAAAAATCAGGATAGAGACACAGGACATGCGACATCAAGGGAATCAAAAGCGATCATCACTTGTACAGTTATTAACAACTTGTTTCGTTCTTTTGAACTTCGAAGGGAGGGGGCACAGAGGTGAAGTCAGGATATTTTTATGGGGGGTATTAATTAATAATCTTACTACACTCAATTAAAAAGGAAATAATTGCTATATAATTCTATTATATACACCAAACTCAAAAAAAAAATTCCAAAGAGGAGGGGAGCGAAGGCCACCCTTGGCCATGACATAGTTTCGCCTATGGGAGGGGTTGCTTTATGGTTAATAATAAAAAGACTGATAGAGTATGGTAAGAATAAGAACTATGCCCAACTCATTACCTCATATGTTCATATCCAGAGTAGCTTCACAAACTACCTTTGCCTAGTCACAGAGAAATAACAAACCTGTAATCTAGATACATAGAGTAGTTGACAGTTCTGAACTTAGCAAGCATATGGAAAGATCTACATTAAGGGTGAAGGAGCTGTCATATTGGCAATGTCAATAAATTTACGATCCCAATTGTACAATCCTACAATCCAGGCAAGACCATCTATATCGGGGTAATTGGATATGGCCATAGGATCATTAGGATCGCCATGGAAAGAAATTTAATGATCTTGCTTATATAGGGGAAAACGGATCTATTTTTCAGCGCGTTAAAGCCTCATGCCTTGAGCCCAAGGTAAGTTACTGATATGTTAGGTTGTTACATATATATGATACATCAAAAAATATATGAAATCATTTCCGAACACAAATGAAAGAGTAAAATACATTCATGAACTCTTCATGCTCTACTTCTCCTAATTCTATCTCCTCTCATTCTTCAAAATCAGCATCCTTCACTTGAAACTTCGTTAATTTCCTAATATCCTAATCCAACTTGAGGCCCATTCTACCAATTTTCACCGCTAATTGGGATTCCTTTTGTGAAAGTTTGTTGGATTGGATCAAGACATGTCATTTGGAGCTCCAAAGGAGAAATTCCATCTCACATGAAAAAGAAAGCTTTTTTTCCAACTTTTATTGCTTTATATCTTCATACTCAATTTTATATGCTCGGAAACTAGCTAGATGTGCATTTGTTATGGTACTTGCAGCCCCTTTGCAATTTACTTTTCTTGGATTAGA
Source organism: Beta vulgaris subsp. vulgaris (assembly GCF_026745355.1). Classification (NCBI taxonomy): domain Eukaryota; kingdom Viridiplantae; phylum Streptophyta; class Magnoliopsida; order Caryophyllales; family Amaranthaceae; genus Beta; species Beta vulgaris. Next base: position 49,839,193 of record NC_079202.1, read on the forward strand.
TAAGTTCTGAAATTATTTAACAGCTACCCACCTCTTGTAGGTGGGTTTGGATTAGTTGAGTACCATAAATCTGAGGTAAATTGCTTCCTATTCTATTTGATTATCGCTTGCAGTACATCACAGTTTGTACCTTGTGATTTTATTGTTATGAATGATTATTTGATATCTAATGTAAACTGGGTATAATGAGTTGCAATGTCTATATTATAATTTGGTGTGCCCTTTTGTTGGCAAAATCATTAACACAATGATGTTTATAGTATGCAAGTTGCATTTTCTAACAAAGTACTCCCTCTAGCTATTATTAGCTTATCCACTTACCTTTTTAGGTTGTCGCTTGTTAGTTTACCCACTTCTTTTTTCTGTTTTTGGAATGGTCCCACTAATTGTTCATTATTATTTTTACCTTCTCACTCTATTTTTCTTGGCCCATACATTAACTTCAATACAATAAGCCACTAAATTAATAATTTCTCTTTCCTTCTATGACTCACATACCTATTTCTCCTAAAACTCTATGTCCAAAGAAATGGGTAAACTAATAAGGAGTAGTTATTAAACATTGAATAATACAACTAATTACTAGCTATCCCTCCTATTTTGTTGCTTTTAACTTCCAGGATGAGTTAACTTTTAGCCTATCATTATATACTCGATATGTTTGCAAAAGTTGTAGGATCTTATGATCCTATGGACCCCTTACATTCCAACGTAGATTCGCAATCCTAATAACATCACATACACGTAATTCAGAGAACAAACAATTTCCTCATATTTGGCAAGCAAGTGATGTAGCAAAGTCTTTACTTGATGGACCATTGTCCTTCGAAATAAGTATTACCTACAATTCAAGTAGAGAGGTAGAGCCAAACTATGAAGTTAACCATGATAATTCTTTCTGAAACTTGTTTATAATCTCTCTCCCAATTTACATTCAGTAACTTGTACAAAAGCTGAATTTTCCGGCTAATCTGAAGGATTATCTAGGTGATCCCACTTCTCTTTTGGCATTCAACAATCTTTCTCTCATTCAACAAAGGATTCACATTTCCAAATCATAATATAAGTAAATGAAGCTCATTAATCATCATACGTCAGAAACTGACAAATGCAACAGCTAACCGCACGTAAAAACCCAATTAGAGTTAATTACCTACAACCCATCAAAATTCTCCAACAACCCATCAAAATTCCTCATAATCAAGTCTACAACTCATCAAACACGAAAAATTTCATCTAACTAACATCAATTTAACATCAGACAATCAATTTTCAATCACTCCAAAATTTCAAGATGTAGTATTATATAATCCATATTTGACTTTAATTAAGCAAACCACATCAGTTTTGATCATCACAATTCTAAATTCTTTCAAATCAGCTTAACCAAAACCTTACAAAAAACAACTCACATTTTTCTGAGTAGCAATTTCCAAAGCATGATTGATAATAGCATCAGTAACACGTTTCAGATGAGCTTCAATTGCCGCCGCAAAAGCTGGCACCTCCAAACCTATAACATTCATTTCACATAAGTAACAAATAAGCATTAATTACATTGATTGACGCGTAATAATATCATAAATTTCAACTCCGTTCTAAAACAAGTGAAACACTTATTTATTTCAGAACGGAGAAAGTATATATCAAAACCCATTTTTCAAATAATATCAAAATGAAAATTTGAAGAACTTAACTGGGCCCACCAAAAGGGATAGAACCAGGGTTGATCCCCATAGCAATAGACGGTGGAGATTGAACATGAAGAATGATGAATGAACCTCCATCGTCTGATCGAAGTGTGACGTTATCAAGGGCCCACTTTAAGGCGTTCATACTTTCATCACTGCCATCAACTGCTACCACTACGCATCTTAGAGTTCCAGACATGGCTGATTTTGTTGTAAGTCAGCAAAGAAAACGAAGAAGAAAAAGAGTTTAGTTTTTTGGGGGTTTTGATATTTATATTATGGTTGTAATAAAGATATTTTAGAATTGTTGTTGTGAAAGGTCAGTGAATTTTAATTATAGTACTTGTTCAAAATGTCTCTTGAGTATGCCAACAGCTGGCGAATGTTGATCTGTTTGAGGAGTAGTATTAGATTAGTACTATGGGTAGGAGGATTTCGTCATAGAGTTATCACCCATGGTTTCTTCTGCTTTTTCTGTGAGTCTTGGACAACTAACTCTTCGTTTTTATTCGGGAAATTATACATGGTGACAGTGTATTTTTGGAAATTGTATTGTATTTTTTATGAGGAAGATTGTTAAACATAGTATCAACATTTTTTTAAACCGCTTCAAAAAAATTTAATGTCTTAATATCTGTTTTTTTTTTGTTAATAAAATAAGTGGTGACAAGTAAGTGAGAGAAATCTTACTTTATAAACTTGATAATTAAAAGTAAAAAACATACCGAGCTTTTATAAGCTAAATCAAAACAAACTTTACTAGAAAGAAGGAAAACATAATGGGAATCATGGGTGGAAACATGGATCCACTTCCACAACTAATTCACTTGGCTACATCCTGCACGTCTAACAAACTATTCAACTAATAAGCTATAAACTAGGAATTGACTAATATTGAAGCACTTAGTCAAACACTCCCCCTTGCTTCAAATATGCAGACTCCAAGAAGCTGTCGAAAATAATAATGCTTAGCTTGAGGAAGAGCCTTTGTTAAAATATCAGCGGCCTGCTCATTAGTTGGACAAAAATGCAGCTCTAACTCCCCCTTTGCTGTGAGACTTCGAATGAAGTGATAGCGGATGTCAATATGCTTGGTTCGGCTATGAAAAGCTGGATTTTTTGTCATTGCAATAGTAGCTTTGTTATCACAAAAAACTTTAGTTGCACCATCTTGCTTGTGATGGATATCAAACAATAGTCGCCGCAACCACATAGCTTGGCATGTTGCAGATGTCACAGCGACATACTCAGCTTCCGAAGAAGACAAAGCAACAACATCCTGCTTCTTAGAACTCTAAGATATCGCTCCTGAACCTAGACTGAAAACATGACTAGAGGTGCTTTTTCTGTCATGCACACAGCCTGCCCAATCACTGTCACTATACCCAAGTAATCTAAAATTTGCATCCTTGGAATACCAGATACCAAACTCTACAGTTCCTAATGGAGCACTCGCTTTGCTGCACCTAGATGTTGCTTTGTAGGCTCATGCATGTACCTTGACAAAACACTCACAGAGTACATGATATCTGGACGTGTGTGTGTCAAATAATTAAGTCCACCAATCAGACTCCTGAAATAAGTTGCATCTGCAGGTTGTGTACCATCTTCAAGCTGAAACTTGTCGCTAGCATTCATGGGGGTTGTTGCAGCCTTGCAATTTTGCATCCCAAACCTCAAGAGAAGATCTTTTGCATACTTTCTTTGTGAAACAAATATTCCATCATCTGCTTGTTTCACTTCAAGACCAAGAAAGTATTGTAATTTCCCTAAATCTGACATCTCAAACTCACTTTGCATGCAAGACTTAAATTCAGAAACAAGAGTTTCAGAAGACCCAAAATAAATCATGTCGTCAACATAAATGCAGACAAATAAGAAATCACCGTTATCATTCTTTTTCACATACAAAGTTGGTTCATTTTCACTCCTTACAAACCCATTCCCCAGAAAGTAAGAGTCAATTCTCTTGTACCACGCTCTCGGTGCTTGTTTAAGGCTATAAAGGGCCTTCTTAAGCTTATACACCTTTTCTTCCTTGTCACTAACAATAAATCCATCAGGTTGTGACACATAAACTTCCTCTTCTAGTTCCCCATTTAAAAAGGCAGATTTCACATCAAATTGATAGACAGGATGATTCATTTTGGCAGCTAGACATAAAAGAGTTCTCATCGTTTCAAAACGAGCCACCGGTGAGAACGTTTCATCAAAGTCAATACCTTGATGTTGAGCATATCCTTTCGCCACGAGCCTAGCTTTGAATTTATGAATGCTTCCGTCAGCATGATGCTTGATTTTAAAAACCCACTTTAAACCAATGGGTTTTTTTCCTTCCAGTAAATCAACCAATTCCCATGTCTGGTTGTGCTCGATTGCTCGTATCTCCTCTGTCATTGCAGCTTCCCATTCTTCATTGTCAAGTGCTTCTTCAAAAGAAGTTGGTTCCGTGACATATAATGCAAAAGAACATGACTCATAAATGTCTTGCAATGATCTGAATTTTCTGGGAGGAGATTCACTGGATGAATCTGGTATTGCTGTGTTCAGAGGAAAGGATCTTCCCCTACTAGAAGGAGTTGTGCCACTGCTTGCAACTGGTGATGCGGTAGGGCTCTTTGTAGGGGAACTTGGAGAGTCACTTTCAAGTGTACTCCCACTAACAAGTTCGTCATGGTCTGGCAGCGGAAAAGTTGAACTTACAACATCAGAGTTGAAGTTCCAGCTTGCATCTTCATTAAACACAACATCCCTGCTAATCAAAACTTTGCCACTCACAGGATTATATAACTTATATGCTTTGGATTTAGTACTATAACCCACAAAGATACATTTTACTGATTTGTCATCAAGCTTTTTGCGAAATTGAGAATTCACCAAAGCATAAGCTATATATACATCCAAAAACACGTAAGTGGCTTACCTTGGGCTTGTTACCTCTCCATGCTTCATATGGAGTTCTGTTGTAGACAGCCTTAGTAGGAGAAATATTAAGGATATAGACCGCTGTAGCAACGGCCTCTCCCCAGAAATGCTTCGGAACACTTCGTGCATTCATCATACTTCTTGCCATCTCCACAATTGTTCGATTTTTTCGTTCTGCAATCCCGTTTTGTTGTGGTGTGCGAGGTGCTGTGAGGTCTCGATGAATTCCATTGTTCTCACAGTATGTATTGAACTCATCTGACACAAACTCTCCACCTCGATCGGTACGAAGTGTCTTGATCTGACACCCACTTTGTTTCTCTACCAGGGACTTGAACTTTTTGAAGTAGTCAAATGTCTCAGATTTGTATCTCAAAAAATATACCCAGCACATCCGACTATAATCATCCACAAACAACAGAAAATATCGACCACCACCCAAGGACTCAACTGACATAGGACCACAAAGGTCAGCATGAACTAATTCTAGGCACTTTGAAGCTCTCCTAGCCTTGCCTACAGGAAAAGAATGTCTACTTTGTTTTCCATTAACACACCCCTCACAGAAACTGAGATTACTAATTTTAGGCAACCCGGCAACCATTTCTTTATTGCCTAACAATTGTAATCCTTTAACATTCAAATGCCCATATCTTAAATGCCATAAATTGTCTCCAGAACATCCTGTTGCTACTAGTGCATGATTTTGACAGACATCAAGCGGAAACATTCTATTTGAGGTCATATTAACGTCAAAACATTTTTTGCCAGACTTCTTTTCATGAATGCTACAAGACTTATCATCAAAGATAATTGAATAACCACTAATCATCAATTGTCCGACACTCAACAAATTATGAGCCAAACAAGGAATGTATTGCACATCATTGAGTAATTTGACATTACCTAGAAAGGTTCTCATGACAACGGTACCTCTTCCTTCGACCTGAATTGGTTTGTCATTTCCGAGTCGATCTTTAGATTTTTTCGACTCGTCAAGTTCCTTAAACATAGATTTTGTGCCGCACATATGATTGGAGCAGCCACTATCTATGAACCACACATCATTGAGCCCAGTGTCAAGTGCCGAATGAGCCATAAACAAATTGCTCTCCTCGTCTGCTTGCTCAGTGAAGTTGGTTGGTTTTCTTCTCGTTGTTTCTTCCAACATTCAGCTTCTTTGTGGCCATTCTTTTTACAATAATGGCACACAATCTGGCTTTTGCTATGACGTTGATCACCAAAGTGTCCGCGACCTCCGACATTGCTACGACCTCGTCCCCGAAATCCACCTCGTCCTCTGCCACGACCTCCAGAGTTGGGAAATTTTCCCTTACAGGATGGCTCCCCCTTCACCTGAAAGGCTTTTTCTTCAACCTTTTCACTAGACCTCCCCATCCTATCTTCGTAGGCTAACAAGGAGCTCATCAATTCATCAAAGGTGTGGATAGTGAAATCTTTGGTCTCCTCAATTGCAGTGACCAGAGGATTAAAATGGGAGAGTAAGGTTCTCAAAACCTTCTTGACAACAGTGGCTTCAGTTATTGTTTCACCATATGAACTCATTGAATTAACAATACCAGACACTTTAGAAAGATACTCTTGAACTGACTCTTTCTCTTTCATCTCCAACAATTCAAAACTACGGCAAAGAGTTTGTAACTTCACGGTGATTACCTTCTTATCACCAAGATACTCTTGTTTGAGAATATCCCAAGCTTGTTTGGACGTTGTTGCTGCTGCAATTCGTGAGAAGATACTGTCGTCAAGCGCTTGTTGGATGAAGAACAAGGCTTTGGCGTCCTTCTTGCGATTGTCTCGTAATGACTGATCAAGGTCTTTGGTATCCTTCTTATCTTCAAACCCAAATTCAACCAAATCCCATAGTTCTTGAGACCTAAACATGGTTTTCATTTTTAGGCTCCAAAATTCGTAATTTTCTCCCTTAAAAATTGGAATTAAGGGATTAGAGGTGGGGTTGGTTCCATTTGCTGACATAATTGGGTGAAAGAAAGAAATTCACAGGTTTTGTTTTTATGGTGTTTCACTTCCGTATTGTGTTTTGCTCTCACACACTGGAAACCAATAAATGCAAGGTTGGTTTTGGGTGGGGATGGGTTTTTTGGTTTCTCTCACCTACTTTACCAATTTGAGAAATATGAAAGAAACCTGCAGTGGTTGACTTTCTAAACTGGCTCTAGATACCAAAATTGTTGGTTAATAAAATAAGTGGTGACAAGTAAGTGAGAGAAAGCTTACTTTATAAACTTGATAATTAAAAGTAAAAAACATACAGAGCTTTTATAAGCTAAATCAAAACAAACTTTACTAGAAAGAAGGAAAACATAATGGGAATCATGGGTGGAAACATGGATCCACTTCCACAACTAATTCACTTGGCTACATCCTGCGCGTCTAACAAACTATTCAACTAATAAGCTATAAACTAGGAATTGACTAATATTGAAGCACTCAGTCAAACAAATGCATGTTTCAGTCATGTGAACGACAAAGATTATGATGATTTTAGAGACACGGTGTTAAATTTTTCCGCCTTTGGTCCTTCTATAATGGATGGTTGTAACTTTATTTGTAATTTCTTTATTAATCATTTAATTGTGCATCTTTTCAATTTTTTTTTTGGGTTTTCTGATTGACATATTAAATGATCAAGTATTTACATCCTTATTTTAACGTCTCTTTCAATTCGGACAAAAAAAATTGTTTATTTTTCGGTGTAGACCATAAAATTAAACATTCAAAAAACTTGGACTTAATCAGAACCTTAATATGTAGGCTCGCCCTTGGGCCTCCAAAATCTTATAAACGGGACTGCTCTTCTTACCTTTCCACTGCATACAAGTGCCTGCAACAAACACCCTACTCTAGTTTATGGATTGACTATAGCCTCTCCACCCACTATTATTGCCATCATCAAAGCTATTGGAAATGGCTACAATTTTTTTTGTCAATTATCTCTATTACATAAGGGAAGGGGAGCAACAGTGTCCTCTTTTGAACTGACCATTTTGCCCCCTTTCCTTTTCTAAATTACAAAAGGAATCTCAATACCAAAATGGGGGTCAAACAAAGCCACCGAAAATTAATTTTCAACAATCACTCAGAAATCACTTATATGAGGAAACTTTACAAATCACTCATAGAATTGAGAAAATCACGTTGTAAAAATCATGCAAACCACTCAAATAATCAGAAAACTTTACAAAAACTAAAAATTAGCTGACAAACTAAAACTAAAACTAAAACTAATATACGAGGACGTCAATACATACAAAAAATTCACAAAATTCACTTACAAATCACTGTTCTTAATAACCATTCACAATTACATACTCACAAAAATTACCTATAAACACAAATTTGATAAAAACATAAGATTTTGATAGTGTTATCACACATTCATCCATCGGCGATTTGCGAACTTTCAAATAGGTACATAATTCTTTTAATCTTCAAAGTTATTTCACATTAGTCGACTATTATGTAGTTGAAAAAATGGAGATAATAGCAATTAGTTGAAAAGGGCTTTTATATAATTAGACTTAAATTTGATTCATTTTCATATAAAATCATAAAACAAGATGTATATGAAATTTGATTCATTTATGACACTGATGAAAAAGTTACAAATTTAGTTCTTTTTTTTAATTCCAATTTTGCAAACAACTTTTGCAAAAATCCATATTTAGAAAAAAAATTACATTAATTTGCGAAAACTATTTCATGCGAAATCAAATTGTGTATGAAAAATTTGAAATTTCATTTCACCTATACTTGAAACTCAAAGTGTTCAAATTTAGAAAAGGAGAAAAATTAAAAATGACCATTTCATGCGAAATCAGATTGTGTATGAAAAACTTAAAATTCCTTTCAAATATAATTGAAACTCAAAGTGTGAACATTTAGAAAAGGAGAAAAATTAAAATGATGAAAATTCTTAAATATCAATTTGTGAAATCAGAATCTAGAAGTTAGACAAGGAAAAAAAAACTGAAATTGTATTATACTTTTCGGTTACAATTTTGGTTTCATAGAGAAATTATTGAAATCCATATAAAAAACTATTATAAATTACAAAAATAAATAAAATCAAAAAAAAGAACATGACGATATTTACTAAAGAACATCATATTGATTATAAAAGAACATGCATATATAAGACTTGAGAAACAAAAAACTATTCAAAATCACAAAAATGAATAACAACATAAAAAGAACATGGAAGAATCTTATTCACAAAATGGAGGTGAACTTAAATACTAACTTGCATTTTGAGTTTGTTTACTACTTAGTATAAGGCCTAAAAATATCATCGCACGCATCGCGTGCACAAAAGGCTAGTATTCAATTACATGCAGCGGCAAAATCGAATTTCGCTGAACCATACGAAGTGGCTAAATTAATCAAATTCCGCTTTACCATCCATTAAGACGAGATTCAGTTTCGCCACCTTGTATGGTTCGGTGAAATTCGATTTTGGCTTGGAATTGAACAAGTATCATCAGTTTATTCACAGGCGCTGGCTATGCGTGGTGGTTGTGCGTGGTTTGGAATCGATGGAATTGAACGTTGGTTGTGCGTGATTTGCTTACCTTAGAAGATTGTGTTACTTTGATAGGTTATTGTACATAAAACAATCTTTTAGATCAATAGAATTAGGTTATACTTTAAAACAAATAAGTTAAAACTGATGATAGAAACTAATGAAACAATCCTTCTTTATTACTTATCAACGCAGTATTTAGCTTAATTAATCACTGATGAAATTGAAAATATTACGAACTACAAGCAATATTGGAATAATAATAATCTACATTTCTGAAATAATGGAAATGATGGTGCTGTTGTAGTGATGGTGCTGAATCTTTTCATATATTTATATTTATGAAGTTTGTGTGCTTGCATAGAATTATGCTAATTGATATCTTTCTTGCAGGAGTTAAGTATGAGGGTTGTACAAAGGCAAGCTTATCGGAACAATGAATTTCAAATGTTACTATATGACAAAACACGATGGAGAGTGTTTTTTTTTGTTGGTTGCATTTTCCCTTGTGAATAACACTAAAAGTCCCACATATATGACTTAGTTTATCAAATGTTGATAGAATTGGATTAAGTTTAAGTAATGTTGCTTGCCTTTTGGTTAACTTGTAAAAGATTTTGCTGCAAGTTTATATATTTTTAAAAAATTAGAAGATGACTGCAAGTTTATATATTTTTACAAAAACTTTTACCGTGTTTAACGCATGGAATTAGACTTGCACTTTCTAAATGTCTTCAATTCCAAATTAAAGGCCCCAAAGGCTCCAATCAAAGGCCCCAAACAAAGGCCCCAATCAAAAGGCCCCAAATCAAAAGGCCCCAATCAAAGGCTCCGAAAAAGCCCCAAAGGCCCAATCAATCAAAAGGCCGTAAATCAAAAGGCCCTAATCAAAGGCCCCAAAAAAAGGCCCCAGGCCAAAGGCCCCAAATCAAATCAAAAGGCCCCAATGTGTAATCAAAAGGTCCCAATCAAAAGGCTCTAATCAAATGCAAAGGCCCCAATCAAAGGCCCCAATCAAAAGGCCCCAATCAAAGGCCCCAATCAAAAGGCCCCAAAGACCCTAAAAGGCCCCAATCAAAGGCCCCAAATCAAAAGGCCCCAATCAAAAAGGCCCCAAATAAAAAGGCTCAATCAAAGGCCCCGATCAAAAGGCCCCAAAGGCCCCAATCAAAAGGCCCCAATAGGGGTTTGGGGGGTTTGGGGGTTTGGGGGCCTCTGATATCTTCAATTCCATATTAATAAAAAAATATAAAAACTCGATATTATGAAAGAACATATTAAGGTGAATCTAACAAGATTCCACATAAGTATGTTTTTATATATTAATAAGAGTATTTGGTCAAAAAAAATTGAAATTTGACTCCAAATAAGAAACATGCCTTTATATTATAAGACGGAGGAAATCCCTTTCACCAAACAAAATATATGACACATGTGAAAGAATTATGTCCTCGACTTTAATGCAATTACTAAATATAATATGGATCGTATTATGGAGATAATTAATTCATTAAATTGGACTTTCTATACGTCTTGCTAGAGAATGCTATAGAACTTCATGTTAGTAAGTTATAAAGCCGCGACTCAATTAAATGGATCCTATTAGGTCACACATATTATTTGGATCAACAAAAGAAAAACCTAGAGCCCATAAAAGGCTCTAGGGTGGCCGGCCAAGAGGGGGGAGGGAAGGGGATTTCCTAACCTAAATATAATTGTATATTTAGTTAGGCAATCACAAGAAAAGATACAAGATCTCTCTCAATATTCTTCTCTCTCCTATTCTCTCCAAAAAGTCATGGTTACTCCAAGAAAGAAGAAGAAAAACTTTCTTCCTTCCAACAAGCATTGGTGGAGTGTTGATCCGGATTGGTGGACCAAGTAGAGGAATCACGATTGCGATTCTATCTCCGGAGTATAACAAGCTTCGTGGAAATCACGCTTCAAAGATTAATTTTAAACTATTATGTGATCCTTGATTGTATATGCATGTGATCCTGTTTTGAGTGCTTATGAATATGATTCATGAAATTTCGTTTATAGTACTTAAATCCCTACAGTGGTATCAGTTTTAGCCTCTTGCATATAGGTTTTTGGTCATAAAGTTTAGTTTTATTTTGACTTGTATGACTAATTTTTATTTGATTAAGGGGGGGAATTGAATTATGGATTGTTTTATTTAATTGGATTAATTAAATGGAGATTTAATTTTCTTAATTTTGTTATTGGCAGAAATTTTAATTAATTTGACTTAAATTATTTTTTCGAAATTTAATTTTAGTGGCCGAATTTTTTAAAATAAAAACCCTAATTTTTGAAATTCAATTTTAATTTTAGATCTCAAATTTTTCCAAAACTTGGAGAGTTTAATTCATATTATTAATCTAATTTTCATATTTAAAATTGTTTATGTATGAAAATTAATTCATGTAAAAGTAAGTTTTATGTGAATTAGAGATTAATTTATGTAAATAATGCTAAAATTAAATAAAAATAGGGATTTTATGAAAAAAAATCAAAAATTTTGTTCATATAATTAATCTGAATTTTCATATTTAAATTGTTTATATATGACAAATTAATTCATGTAAAAGGAGTTTATATGATTTTAGGTTAATTGATATGAATAGCCCTAAACATTAATTAAAATGAAGTTTTGAATTTATCTTCAGAATAGACATAAAGGAGTTTATGTTTGATTTATTTTGATCACTAAATTATTTTACAAGAAGTTATAATTTAATTTAATTCCACAAAACAAAAAACAAAAAAATAATAAAAGGGATGAAGGAGGAGCAGCCACGTTTAGGTGGCGCAACCACCGGCTAGTGTGGCCACAATGGTTGTTCTGGGTGGTCTGAAAGTGTAGGTAAAGGGTTGTGGTGGCAGCAGCAGTAATATTTTCAATTTTTTTGAAAAATCATTAAACAGATTTTCGGTTAAATATTTCCATAATTTTATTTTTTAATCTAATTAAAATTAGTAGGCTAGATTTTCTAGGATAGAATTTTAGGTGGTTATGAATTGCTTAAATACTTTATTCTCTTGCTTTAATTAAGAATATTTGATATTTTAATTGTTGGCAAGTATAATATGTGATATTATTATGTGGCTTTTATATTTTGATATAATTGCTCTAAATGACTAGTGTGGCCCAAATTTAAGTTAGAAAATACGATCTGCATATCGTGATGTATTCTTGTAATTTAAATACGATTTGCGTATCGTTAAGTATTTTTATAATTTATTTAATTTAGATATTATTTTAATCAGTTTGATACTTATGTAATTCAAAGAAGTGCCCCCGCGGCTAAGATGGATGGAGATCCATGAAAAGTCCAAGAAGGAGCCCATGATGCTTAGATTTTAGGATTATGGGCCATGCTAGATCATATTTATTTTTTGCATTTTATTATTATTTAAAATATTTATAAGTTTATTGTATGTTGGTTATCAATGCGCTAGAGTTCACTAATTCATAACAACATAATAAACTTAGGTCTCGCAAATATTAAGGTTAGCTTTTTCAAACATAAAGTACTTGTTAAACCCTTAACTAATAGTAATAGGTCATGCCTCTGCAGGGTATTGTCATTAATTTTGGGAAATAAGGTGAAATTGCAAATTTTACAACTTAGTTTGGTTATCCTTAACAAAATCATCAAAAGCGTTTTGGATTTTGAAGCAAAAGATAGTTAAAACATGCGATCTTTACCAATCTAAACAAGAATTATAAAGTGTTATAGTTAGTAAAAGATTTTGCTTACCTTGAAAATGTAACATTAAGATAAGGCCTCCATCTGCTTAGTGTTGCATGTTGATAAGATCTTGTAATTCACTTATTCAAATAGGATATTAGAATTGAATAGGTGTTCAACCTAGAATAATTTTCATGTTTTAGGTTGTTTTATAAACATAAAGTTGAACTTTGCTTTGTTTTTCGTCTATAGATACCATGTCTAACAACAACAACAACAAATCGGTTTTTAACATTCATCCTTTTCTCGAAAAAGATAGGTTGAATGGTAAAAACTTCATTAACTGGGAAAGGACCTTAATTAAGACTCTTTTTGAGGTCTAAGGGTCGAGAGGATGTCTTAGAAACCCCACTTCCTGTCATAATTGATGAATCGACCGAAGCAGATAAACGTCGTGCTAAGAAGGCCAATGATAGGTCTATACCAATCACTTGCCTAATGATAGCAGCCATGGAGCCGGACCTCTAAAGAGGTTTGAAACCAAGGACGCTTATACCATCATGCAAGAGCTGCGGGCCATGTTCCAAACTTAGGCCCGAGTTAAGCGGTATGAGACTAATATGGAGATACTAGAATGTCACATGAAGCCGGGTCAAGCTGTTGGCCCCCATGTTTTCGCTATGATGGGTCTTTTCGAAAACGTGGAACGACTTGTATTCCCTTATTATAGGGTTGAGTTGGCTACTGATATCATTCTCCATTCATTGCCTGACAATTTTCATCAGTTCAGGATGACCTTCAACATGAATGAGTGTCAAAAGACTTTGCAAGAGCTGCATGGGTTGTTGGTCAATGCTGAGAGGAATATCCATAAGATAGAACCAAAGAAAGAGGTTTTGATGCTTCAAAAGGGAAAGGATTTCAAGAAGAAATGGGAATGAAAGAAGGACAAAGACAAGCAAGTTGTCGTTGTTGTTGAAAAACCCAAGCCAAAGGTTGCCGCGGAAAGCAAGTGCTTTCATTGTCACAAGATAAGACACTGGAAAAGGAACTGCCCTCTATACTTGGAGGAAACGAAGTATGGGGCTTCCACTTCATGTATATGTGTTATAGAAATCAATTTGACTTCTACTTCTTTATGGGTATTGGATACCAATTGTGGTTCTCACATAATAAATGGTGTGCAGGGACTAAAAAGAAGTAGGAAGCTGGCAAAGGGCGAGAGAGTTGCGCCTTGGAAATGGAGCACGGGTTGATGCACTTGCCATAGGAAGCTATAGTCTACATTTGCCATCTTTGTCTTAGAACTAAATAATTGTTATTTTGTTCCTTCGATAAATAAGAACATAATTTCTGTTTCTGTTTTGGATTCTTAAGGATTTTGTTTTAAAATTAAGAACAAATGTTGTTCAATTTCCTACAATAATATGTTAATGCTAGTGCTAAATTGATAAATGACTTATATGTGCTTGATAGGTCATTACAAGTCTATAACATAGATAGCAAGAAACAAAAGTCAAATGATTCAAACCTAACCTACATTTGGCATTGTCGAATGGGTCATATAAACCAAAAGCGTATCCAGAAGTTACAAAAGGATGGTATTCTTCCATCATTTAATTTCGATTCATTTGATGTATGTGAATCATGCTTAATGGGTAAGTTGACAAAATCACCATTTACTGGAAAGGGTGAAAGGGCCAGCGATCTCTTGAGCCTCATACATACAGATATTTGTGGTCCTATGAGCACAAAGGCAAGGAGAGGGTTCAATTACTTTACCTTCATTGATGATTTGAGTAGATATGGATATGTCTACTTAATGAAACATATAGGTCAGAATCTTTTTTGATAGATTGAAAGAGTTCCAAAGTGAAGTACAAAATCAACTTGGTAAGACAGTAAAAGCACTGCGATCTGATCGTGGTGACGAGTATTTGACCAAGAATTTGATGATCATCTAAAGGGTTGTGTAATTCTTGCACAATTAACTCCACCAGGAACACCGTAGTTGAATGGTGTATCTGAAAGGAGGAATCGAACCTTGCTAGATATAGTTCGATCAATGATGAGTCTTGTTGATCTTCCGTTTTCTTTTTGGGGATATACTCTTGAAACAGCTGCACACACACTGAATAGGAGCCCGTCAAAGGCTGTAGAAAAGACTCCATATGAGTTATGGAATGGAAAAACTTCAAACTTGTCTTTTCTTAAGATCTAGGAATGTAAGGTCTATGTAAAGCGGTTACTATCAGTCAAACTTGCACCCAAGTCAGATAAATGTCTCTTTGTGGTATACCCAGAAGAGACAGGGGGTTATTACTTCTACAACTGTCAAGGAAACAAAGTGTTTATTGCTCGTGATGGTGTCTTTCTTGAAAAGGAATTTATTTCTAGAAAGACAAGTGGGAGTGAAATAATACTCAAATAAATTCAAGATGAGCAACAACTGGACTTGGTTCACACCATGTCAGAGACGGCCCGACAAGACGAAAGTCATGTTCAGGAAATGACGTATTCAACGTGTGAACCTCCTACCGTCCCACTTGAATCTAATTCAAGCGAAAATCTTCAAGAAGTTGAAGAAAACATTTCTCTTGATGCTCAGACCCCGTGTAGGTCATGTAAACCAAGGATTCCAAATAAGAGGTTGTTCATTTCCTGTTAACTGAAAACTCTGAAATCATGATTTTTTGGAGAATTCAGAACCTACTACCTACAAACACGCTTTGACGAGCCCAGACTCTGAGAAATGGCTTGAGGCCATGAAGTCCAAGTTAGACTCCATGTCTGAGAATAAAATTTGGGCCCTGGTCGACTTGCCTGATGGGGTTAACCCTATTGGATGCAAGTGGGTGTTCAAATTGAAAACAGACAAAGATGAAAATTTCTATGTCTACAAAACAAGATTGGTTGCAAAAGGATTCAGGGAAAGTCATGGTATAGACTATGATGAGACCTTTTCTCCAGTGGCAATGCTTAAGTCAATTATGATTGTAACGCCCCGACTCCTAAGCATCGTTAATTCATTAATTAACTCTTACTTAGCAGCGGAAGACTTAACTTAGTCGGTGCGTTACTGCCGTACTTTCCTTTTGGAAAATACAAGGCAACATATGTTCGTTAAAGAACGTAACTTTGTGAATATCAAATTTCATAACTAACTTAGAAATGCATAAATAACTAGGTGAAATATAGTCAAGGTTCACAAATTTATGTTCTTAAGCTTAGAATGCATAATAGTAAGAGTCTGCATAATTTAAGTAGTAATTATTCCTCACTGCTACGCCATTCCGTCATCCCCGTCATTACCTAAAACAGAAAAGCAAAACGTCATGAGCCGAAGCCCAGTAACATACTACTCTAACATCGTAAATTCATTTCAATTCATTTTAGTTGCAAACAGGGAGGAGAGAGAATAGAGTAAAAACATTTCATAAACATTTTATGTAAACATAAATTCATTATTATCTTCATATCATAATCATCATCATAATTATCTTATTGGTAACTTGGCGAGTATAACATACAGGGACGTCTCCCATCATCATCATCATCATCATCATAATAATCATAGGGCAATAGCCACCAGGGACATCGTCCCTAACCAGAAGGTGGCATAAAGCCATGCATAGTGCGGTGCCACCAGGGACAATTGCCCCTAACCAGAAGGTGGCGTTTCCGCCATAGAATAGAACGGTACGTGCACGACCAACATAACATCGTACTGCCAAGAACCATCTTTCACTTTTGTTTATCATGTTCCATTTCTTTTTATTTATACATTATACTTCACAATCATCATGGAAATCATATTCTTTAATCTTTCGCAATTCATCATAAATTACGTAACGTCATGAAATATCATGTTCATAAAAACTATTTCATATCCCGCAATCCATAAAAGCATACATTTAACATAAACATTATAAATATCAACATAAAACATATATTTAGAAAGGGAATGCGGGTGTTAGCAGTAGACGTTACCTCAAATCCTGCTTAGTAACTTTGATAGTCGGGGGAGGCTTGTAATATCCCTTTTTTTTCCTTAATCTAACCAATAATTGATAACGAGACGATTAAAATTATAACCTTTCCTCATTTGTTATTACTATTGTTACAAAGTTGGCTCGTTAACCATATTAATTGCGAGACTACGTATAATCACTTATTTATTAAACTTTATAAACACCGTCTTATTACTTAACTAATTATCGTCATTAACTTTTATAAAATTAACACTTGTCATATGTAAATATTAATAAATTGAGGTTAATAATATTGACTTAATAAAATATAGGGTAGGACTACTTAATATTAAATTTGCTCAACTTTAAGTCATATTTCTTGGAGAAAAAATAGTATACTTATTTTTAATATAATAGGTAGTTATAACTTATAAGTTATACCTCCAATCTCATTAGTCTAAATAGCAACAGTAAAGTTATAACTCGTATATTGCTTGAGTCCAAATATTGTAATTGATAAAATACTAATGAGTTACCTTAGGCCCAAAATATAAAAATAAAAGGAAGTAAAAACAGCATACCTATAAGTCTATAACGTGGGAACAGGGAACAGAGGGAGGAACGTTAGAAAGCTTGTCGCCTGAAACGGCTACCGCGCAGCACCTGGGCCTCGGTGGTTCGCCGGAGTGACGAAGGTGGTTCGTTCAGGTGGGTCGAGGAGAGAGAAAGGTGCTGCGAGTGGGTGTAGCGAGAGAAAGGAAGGGAGTGCGAGTGTGACACAGAGGGGTGGCTGGGCTGCGCGACTGGGTAGCGTCGTTGCGGTGGTTCAATGGTGGTGCGGCGCAGGTGAGGATTGGTGGTGTCGTCGTGGCGGTGCGGCGCAGGGGTTCGGTGGTGGTGCGTCGGAGCGCGACCAAAAACAGAGGAGGAAGCAGTGGTATTTTTTTTTTTTTGTGGTATATTTTTGGCTAATATTATCTAAACTTTCTGATTTTTGGTTTTGTTTTGTGTTGGCAAAACTTGGGAATCAATCGGTATTTATAGAGCTTGTTGGAGGTTGCCATTGCCTTGCTGTTCAGTTTATAATTCAAAGCTTATGAACTTTGGTCAAGTTACATTAATGGAGGAAGATTGAGAATTCAAACTTTGAGGCTTCTTCCAGATTTTGTGAGATATTGTGGCAAGCTTTATTGACTAATGAAGAAGATTTCTGACATGAGCGTTGTAGTATTGAATTGAAGTGTTTGATTTCATGTGTGAACACTTCAAAAAAAAATTGCCAGAGAAAGAAAATGGAGGAAGGAAGAAGATGGGCTAGAGTTAGACTCATAGGGGCATTTTTGTAATTTTTATTTTTGCTTAAGTATATAATTGTTCTATTGTCCACAAGTTAGATTAAATAAAGGGAACTTGAAATAGCTTATATACATTTTAATATCTATAATTCTTGTTTTTGTTAGTTTGAAAAGATTTAATTTATAATTAATCCGATAATTAATATTACTTGAATACTGGATATTACAATGATACTTTTAGCAATAGCTGCATTTTAGGATTATGAAATTTTGGCAGATGGGTGTCAAATTTGCATTCTTGAATGGGTTCTTGAATGAGGATGTGTACATGACACAACCTGAGGGTTTTGAGGATCCAAAAAGGGTTTGCAAGCTTCATAAATCCATTTATGGATTGAAGCAGGCGTCTCGGAGATGGAATCTTCACTTTGATGAGGCAATCAAACAATTTGGTTTCCTCAAAAACGAAGAAGAATCTTATGTTTACAAGAAGTTTAGTGGGAGCAGCCTAGTCTTCTTGGTTTTGTATGAAGATGACATACTACTCATGAGAAATGACATACCAATGCTTGAGTCAATCAAGGAATGGTTGAAAAGTTGTTTCTCCATGAAAGACCTTGGAGAAGCTGAGTACATACTGGGAATTAAAATCCATAGAGATAGGTCTCGAAGGATGATTGGACTAAGTCAAGAAACTTATATTGATAAAGTTCTTGCAAGGTTCAACATGGAAAACTCGAAGAGAGGATTCGTTCCCATGTCACATGACATATTGATTTTTTAGCAAGAGTCGGTGCCCGACTGAGCCTGATGAGTTAAAGCGAATGAGTAGCATCCCTTATGCTTCAGCTATAGGATCTATCAGGTATGCCATGATAAGTACTCGATCAGATGTTGCATATGCCTTGAGCATGTGTAGCAGGTTCCAAGCAAATCCAGGAGAAGCACACTGGACTGTAGCTAAGAGCATCCTTAAGTACTTGAGGAGGACTAAAGGCTTGTTCTTAGTCTATGGAGGACAAAGTGAGTTGGTTGTTGAAGGTTTTACTAATGCGAGCTTCCAAACCAACAGAGATGATTACCGCTCTCAGTTAGGGTATATCTTTCGTCTAGATGGAGGAGCAGAAAAGCTCAAAGCAAAGCACTAATAAGTGGCCTGAATATCTCCCTCCATAATTGAATATAAAAATAAATCAAACACAATTATACAGGTAACTCATATCATAGAAAATTAGAAAAGAGAGATGGAATGACAACACCTTATTGACCAGGCGGCAACAGCCGATTGTGAGCAAGATTGAAGTATGAAGACGCGGAGGCTTCGCAGGCGGCAACCACGGACCACCGAACACCGTCAATAGAGGCGCAAGCGCACAACAATCCAGAGAACCCCAACAAACAACAGAGAACTCGACACTTCGCAGAATGTCGACAACAAATTTCCCAAAGGCCAAAACCCTTACTTATAATATTCTTAATTTCATAATAACTTAATAGCTTAACTTGATTGAGACTAAATCTTATGAGTATTGCATTATACAAATCCAATTCTTTCCTATTTAAATTGTTGAAAAAAAATTCATATTGCCATATTTAAGGGAAGGTTAACCGTTATTTTATTGAAAATATGGAAAATTTCAACGAGTTTAATGGAGGCTAGCTAGAGAAAATTTTGTGAATTAAAAGAAGATTTCAATTTGGATCTTGGAAAGAGAGTGAGAGAGAAGTGAAGAACTGCTTAATCGAAGAAGACGAGGAGTTGCTTTCACTATTTCAATTTTTAAGAGAGCGTCATTCTTCATACGCGTGTTGACTGTTGAGATTTTTTGTTCCTGGTTCTATTTTAAAATTTAGAGTATTAGGCCCCTTTTATGTTTGGGTCCTTAGCCATTGTCCTTCCAAACACCCCTCAAGGCCGGGCCTGACATGACAATATGAGCTATCACCCAAACCATGTACTAATAGCATAGCAAAGGGAGGTTGATCAAACAAAATATTCCGAGGGGAAATGAGAAAGAAAAACAAGCAAACAAAGCTTATGGAGCTATGTGGAATAAATAAATAATAGTACAAATTAAAGATGGAGGCATGAAGCATGATGTGAGATTGATTCCTTAGATAAAATCCAAAACTTGAAGGAACATAATATTCGCAGCTAACTGCAAGGTAACAATTATATTTCAATTGCTGAAGCCGTTTTTAGTTTGTCTTGGCTTTTGAGTTCAATAGGAGTGAGTAGGACTGTATTAGCAATTTGTGCATGATATCCCAATAGATTATGTTATGGCCACATCTTCTTTGTTCTTTTTCCCATAAAAAAATAATAATTGGTGCTTATGTTTTTGGGGGTGGGAATGAGGTGCTTTGCCTAAAAAATTTCACAAATTTGACATGAAAATTTAAATCACACGTACAATATCTTCATTAATAAATACTGAAAAGAGAAAAAGAGTTGCTTGTCTTACTTTTATACTTTTGTGATCTTAACTAAACTTAATTAAGTAATATGATGGGATTAATTTGTTCCATACGCTTTAGAAGTTAAAAATGTTGTCCAAATTCCAAACAAATTATGCTTGGTAACTTTAAGACAAAAGTATGATTGTCAGAGCATATCCTAAGATGTTCTTCTTCATGCCACTTCTTCAAGTTATAATATTCCTTTTCTAAAATCATAAATTATTTGGTAAAGATAAATATAACAAGAGATTCTTAATATGCTTAGATATATGGTTAATGTAACTATTAATATGCCGAGGTTAAAAGCACTAGCAAATTCATAAAGAGAAATGTGTTTTTGAAGAAATTTAATTTCCTCACCTCCTCACCTTAAAATAATATTTTATTTGTATATTTTATATATATTGAATTTCTCATTATAAGTCATTGTTTTCTTCACCTTACTCACTAAGTTAATACTTATTTTTATTGAAATTAAATCAAACTAGACCATAAAAATTTAAACTTCACCTAACCAATGTATTCGTTTATTACCAAAGACACTTAATTTCGTGTTAATAAAACTATTATTTCTTTGAAAAATATAATTTGAGACGAATCTAGTACAATCACATTCATACGTAATAATATTTTTCATGTAAAATAACTTTATAGTCGAAAATAAGGTAAACTAAGAAATCAGACTATCTCATAGTAGTATTAGAACAAAGCTAAAAGATTCAAGATAGATCATAAAATCAAACAAGATCACGTTATTGTACCATAAGAGAACAAAACCTTAACCCTTAAGGCCCGTTTGGTAATCGTTAATAAATTGCGGTAATGGAAATGGATTTTAAGTGTAATTTTATTAGGTAAGTACCCATAAAATTTCCATGGGGAGGCTTTTTTTCTCCATAGGCAAGCAATCTCACCCCTAAACATGTGTTTTTGTCTCTAAGGGGAAGCAATTTTCATTACCACTCATTACCACCTACAAGGTGGTATTGGATGGGAATGAAAATTCAAGAAGGAAAGTAGACATTTTAGGATAAATTAGCATTACCATGGGAATGGACAATGATATTCTTCACAAATTTACACACAAATTCATTTCCATTACCACCATTTATAACCAATTACCAAACGGGCCGTTAAGGCCTTATGGGGACACTAATTCAAACATAATGATCTTGTCCCAAATAGTCAAGAGTTTCTTTTACCAATTTTAACTACATTGTAATTATTGTAACATTTCATTAAAAAAAAATATATTGCAAGTAAAAAGAAACGGAGAAAGGATGATACTGTCGTGAGTAGTAGCGCAGTTGAGATTTGATTAATTGTGAAATTAGACTATTATTATCATACAATAGCCCACTTATAAATTATAATGTCACTTATTATCTGGATTCTGGCCCATGTGGCCATGTTGCTCCTTGCTAACAATGCTGAATTTCTCTTCCAAAATGCCTAGACTCATGCCACGTAGCCCATCAATTTTGTCGAGCGATAATCCAACTTCTGTAACCCATTCCTATTTCCTGATTCCACATTCACATTACCCACAACTTGTTTGCTTGTTTGGCAAGTAAAATGGACTGTCATTGACCCGATAACTCCATCTCGAATCTTATCGGAATACATAAGTTGACGTTTAATCTAACAGCTAAATTACATATTCTGATTTGTGATCTATCCACAACAACAATCTCTTCAACTAATATGTTAACATATACTAACTCCGTTTCATATTAATAGTTACACTTTCACTTTTGACACTATTCACAAATTTCCCTTTAACTATCATTTGTGAGTTATGGTTAAGAGAAAATATAGTCTTGATATGTAGTTTTAGAATATCGACTTTTTATATTTTTTACAAATACAAAGTTAGAGATATAAAGGCTCAAAGTAGTGCATCGGCATGCGTGAAAAGTGTAAGTGTAACTATTAATATGAAACGGAGGTAGTATATGGAGTATTATTTTTAAACGTTTCTCCTTTTCAAATTATTATAGAAGTGTTGTGTATTAGGGGGTGATTTGTGTTTGATTAGTACTCAACAACAACCAATAAAGAAATATGATGAGGAACAGAGGAAGCAATGAAGAAGACAAGCAAAGAACACAATAATAATGTGACATGATCTTTAATGGAGAAAACAAGAGGAGTAATGTGTCTTTTATAAACTTTAATTATTTTATCACCAAAAAAATATTAGATAAGTAATTTCAAGTAGCTCTAAATTATTATCTAGGGAATAATACAACCCTAATGGTTGTAAAAGGTATATAAAAAATAAAATCCTAAAAAGCGGAAACGAAATAAGAAGTTTAAGAACCAATACGGATGCTCCCCTAAGCAAAGTGGACAGCACGTCCGAACAATATTATGCCTTTTCGGGTGTGCAATCCTACAACATTCTACTTTCTAACTACCAAGGATATCTTGGCCTAGTGGTTAAGATTGAGGTGCTGTGAACGATTGATCACGGGTTCGAATCCCTCCTCTCCTTTTTTGTACTTTGTACTGCCTTCGTGGCTCATGTGGAATTCTAACTTGATTGTTTGCTTGTCAAGAGCCTAAGACACTCGATGTGCTCGCGCAAGCATTTTGATCTTAATTAACAAAAGAAAATTTATGATGATCGAGAAATAAGATTGTATGGACAGTACTTATGTGAATGACGTGTCACATGTCTAATACTTATTCAATACAATTCAAAATATAAGTCATTTTTCCTAATACGTTACAAGACGGCCATGAGAACAACCTAGTAGCCATTTGCTACTCTAGTCAAATTATAAATCGTCTAATACTACCACTACATTTTGTTACTATCTGCTAAATAATTCAGCTAGTAGTGTTTCTTATCTCCACGTACCAAAATGCCTAACAAGGCCAAATAAAAGACACTATGGAAGGAAGCAAAGAATTAAATATATCAACGAAGTTGAGAAATTCTGCAATCATATTGTAACAATATGCCTTCTTTACATACACCACCAAAATAGAATGTATTTCTTCAACTAACCACCTTCACCCTTAAAACGTTTGCTAGTAATAGAAATATTTTCCTTACTAAATGTGGCGTGTTAAGGGGGTTAGGAAAGAGTAATAGCTTAACATGGCAAGAAAAGTACCGAAGTCATTGTCGTCATACCCTCATGCACCTTGGACTCATCTTTCTCTCACTCTTTCATAAATTATGCTTTTCCTATGGACAAAGCTTTTCTTCTCCTCCTCAATATGCCAGCAAAAAAAAGAGGGGGTGGTGTCTATTTTTGGATTATATGAGTACAATCATAGAATTTCTATGAAAATTTGAAATACTTTCATGGCAAACTTTATGGTTCAGTTTCTTGGAAATTTTTATATCAAAAATTTCAAGTTTGTTTGACCATTTTTTGTGTTAGTAATCATATACTATTTGAATATGTAATAACAAGTCTTATTCTACTCAAAATATTTTATAGTTCATTCTATTTGCATGATTGCATGGTAGGGATAAGAAAATATATACTTGAAATTTAAGATTATGTATATTGAGAAACATTTTTCTATGATTTGAGATCGTTAGCTGTATATCACAATAGTCACTTCAATTTGACTTATATTTATATTATTTAATTGCATGTTTCCTTTTTATTATATATTTCTCACTAGTTTATGAATCAAAGGTTATTGAATTATCGAATTTGTTTCCATATATATTTTCAAAATATTTAAATTAATTCAGTTATTAGACAAGAATTATATATATATAATAATATATAATATATATATATATATATAAATATAATATATATATAATATATATATATATATATATATATATATAAATGGTCAAAACTATGCATTAACAAGCATTGAAAATTTTGAATAAATTATATATTGTGAAAAGAGGAAAATATTTAGAAGTTATACAACATATATAAATGAAACAAAGAAAAGAAAAATAACGTTTAATCAAACAAGACAATCGAGTATGCTAACTAGTCAAAATAATTAACACTAACCCCTTTATTTCATGTCCGATTCATGATGTTTTATAATATCAAAATCAACTTTTATCAATTGCAGATGAAATCATTAAAGAAAGCTTAGTGATCAAATGGTCAATTTTTACCAGTTTTATAAGATGAAATTATAAAAGAACTAAGTATTTGTCGAAAGGTCCATTTTTTATGAGTTCTTTAAATTATTGGAGGGAGCTAGCTACTATTCCAACCCCAACCCTTCAACAAAACCAAGTGTTCTCATACATACAAGATGCAACTATGCAAGATTTCTCAACCGTTTTAGGCATTTACATGTTAATCTAGTCATCATCTCACTAAAAAGCTAAAATAATAGCCACATGACTAGGAAAAAGTTTTCGTCCAATTAATTATGGGTGTGAACTCGTCATAGGTCTCAAATGTCCATCAATCCACATCTAACATAACAGCTACTCCACTTCTTATGTTGTATTACTAATGGTTATTTTCTTCTAAGCTCTCATCAACCTTTCGAAACTATAAACGGATACCACATTAATGTCATCGTAATACATTATGAGATGAGTACTCTCACCTGAAAATGTTACTTTTTGGAGGTAGGAATTCAAAGTTGCACCCTCCAATAGTCCAATATATTAGTAATCCTTGAAGAACACGTAATTTCAAAATTTATAACTTGGTCTTTTCTTTAATGGAAAAAACTTGGTCCAAATTTGAACATAAATTAGTACTCCTGGAAAAGAGTACATATATTTGGTCTTGGATACAAGAGTTTTTTATGAACACTTGTGCTCTTGTAAATACTTACTATTATATTTATGATCTATCACATTTTTACAAAAAAAAGTATATACCTAATGCCTTGTAATTTTGTATGTTGTTAACACTTTCTATTATTAAGGCTATTTACTTATATTGTGAAAGATACAATAAAAGGAACAAACGATTCATAAACAATCGACACATGGATTTAACGTGATTCACTAACAATGTGTTAGTTACGTCCATACATCATGGATAACTGATTTTATTAGTTTTTAGAGAGAGTACAAATTACAGAATATGGAGGCATAAATTAATTATAGGGTTTATATAATATCCTACTTATGAACATAAATAAATGAGCCTAAACCCAAAACTAAAACAAACTCGATATACTAAACAACATATACCGAAAAGCTTTGAGGCGTTGACCCCGCGCTCCCACCAGGACGTTTCTCCCCTGGACCCCAGATAGATAATTCAAGGCATAGTTCAACAACCTAACTGTTTTCCATAAAATAAAGTATTCCTTCTATATACTCTCGGAGTCTCGGACTTTTTATCCTTTGATTAATGCACTTCTTGACTTTTCCTCTAAAAAATTGTATTCCTTGTATGTTTATTCCATGATCTTTATACAAAGATCATAAGACATTATGAACGTCTGAACTTTGGTTTGGGAAGAATTCACCATCAATCCTATACAACCTCAAAATTTACACTAGTTCAAAACAAAGATAATAGACCCTATAAAAAGTCTTGCTTGCAAAAACACTCACTAGACATGTAATGCTTTATAATAATAGCAAGAAAATAATACTCCTCCCATACTCTAATTACACAGTTTAAAATATCTATTATTTTTAACTACCTTTCATTTGAATATTTGCATTTTTTTTAAATCCGTGTCAATTATAATTACTTATGGCAATTTGGGATGGCAATATATTGGAGATGGTCAGGTAGACCTCCATCCAACCTATCACCTGCGACCCAAATCACCATCCACACCATCCATCACTCGCGACCCAAATCTCTCATATCCGCTCCATCCATCAACTGCCGGTGGGGCGTGTGGAGGAGGTGGGAAACGGGTGATACTAGAAAAAATATATTATTTTTTAGACTTAACATACAAATTTAAAGACATTAATTTATTAAAAATTAATCATAGTCTCATATATTAACAATAACGAGTTGAAGTACTTGAATTTGAAAAAATGGTATAGTGACTGAATATCAATCTTTCATTTATATATATTTGTATACTGTATATATGGGTGGATGGATGGATATATTAATGGGTGGGTAATTGGAGCGGGTGATAGGTCCAAAAATATCATCCATATTGCAACTCGACCCACCTATCATCTGTTCGTCACCCGCTTCGTCACATGTTTACACCCATTTATTCCAAGCGGGTGGGTGGATAATCCACTCACCCATAGATAATTGTCAACTCTAATGGCAATAGTTGTCCTAACAATAGAGTCTAGCCTTTGCAATAGCTCAGGACGTCTTCTAGATCACACATTGTTATAATTTTAGTAGAGTACTAGAGTGCGACTTTTTTCTAAGAAGAAATAGATCAGTTGCACTTGCACATAATGAGTTCCTCATATAAAAATATAGCACTGTAGATTTTTACCTACCTAGTCACAAATAATGAAATGTTGAAGTTAGAATGGTAGATGATGTTGAATCCTTTGACTAATTTAAAGTTATCTAGATGCCATTCCACCAAATTTATTTACCAATATACTCAACCTTAGGTTATCTTAATTTACTGTTTGTATCATAGAAATTTAATGGTCTACATTTCTGTCTGAATGTGACAATTACCTCTTAAAGGATAAATATCACATGCATGACTATAGTACAGTAGGAAAATGAGAATGACTGGTCATCCTCTATGAGTGTCCCAAAAATCAAATCGTGACCATTCATTAATTACTATCTCTGTCTCATATAGTCATATTACAAGTCTTGGGTTAGTTACTGTCACAACAACCATACACAAAGTGAAAGTACATCGTCTAAATTCAACATGCCGTAAAAATTCGTCAACCCGCGTGCGCAAGAAATTTGCGGAAAAGGGTAATAAAGAACCATCTTTAGTAGTCCGGTTTACACCGAATAAGTTGTTCAGGGGTTCCCTAATTTTGGTTAATAGGAGTAAAAGTAGTCAATCGATCTATATATACTCCATTAATTGGTATGAGAAATATCAACTTTCTTGAAAAGCTTGGCTAGTAATGAGAAAATGGAAATTGGTAGATCACATGGTATAATAAATTTATACACTTCTTCCTTTTTTGAACACTTTGACATTTACGTTATTTATTTTATAGTTATACATAATAAAATAAATTTCTATGAAAAAAATATAATTAAATTGTTTAATGAATAATACCTAATCATCATTGTTTGTTGCAAATATAATCATTTCTACTCTTATACCTTCGCTGCTTCCGATTTCTTGTCACAATAATTATTACTTGCTAATAACAAAAAAAAAAATTAACCTTTTTGTCAGACCATGCAACATCCTAATTAAAGCTTGTACACGCAGCTGCATCAATCGATCAATATAAATATACTATCAACAAGTCCTTGTGAAAATAAAAAAAATATCAACAAGTCATCGTTGAGACCAAGGCATTGTTCTTTTGGACTGAATTGAATTGGACTGTGATGAACTAAACTGAATTGCGCTGAACCGGGTTGAATGAAAACTGTGATAGGAAACTACTGAACTATGCTGAAATGAATTGAAAATAAGTCCAAAAGAACAGAGCTCAACTATACACAATCTTCCAACCGAACTCGCATTAGCCACAAACTTATATATAAAGCTTGAAGGGTCATTGTTGGACATTTTGCTTTTGAATAGGAGTAGGCGCTACACGCTTTACATAACTTCTTCAGTCTTCAACAAGTTGTGAGTGGAAGCTTGAGCGAGCAAGCCAATCACTTTGATGAACTTCAAATACCTCAAGTAGACTAAGGCCTGTTTGGCAAACAGAGTTTAGAATTTAGCTGTTAGAGTTTAGAGTTTGTTGTTAGAGTTTTGACTTTTTTCTCAGCAGATTTGACCGCTGATTTGACAAGTTTTTTTTATAAATGTGTTTGGTAACAATTAACTGGTTGCTAAATGTTTATTGTCATATGTTTGAGTTAATTGACATTTAACACTTGCAATTTTAAGGGTTTTTCAACGCACTACTTTCACCATTATTATCTTCAATCACGTGTTAGTAAAAATAATACATATTCAATAATTACACATTAAGATGATAATCTAAACAAAAATTTGCATGATCATTTTTTCCTATATATAATGATGATAATTTGTGGTAAATGTTTACAAAATTTGACCTTAATCATTTAATATTATTGTGAATGTTTCATGAATTATATAATGGATGAAATTTTAATTAATTTTACTAAAATTAAAGAGATAATACGAACTCGTCAAAAAAAAAAGAAAGAGATAATACGAAATAACATAGTACATGACTATAAAAAAGATAATAAAATGTAAACACCTAGTAATTCTGTCAAAAAGACACTAAAGACTAAATCTTCAACCAACATAAAGAAACGAATTCAAAGTATATTTCATTTATTTATCTAAAAGAATCTTACCTTTTATACATGGTGATTCATGCTCATTTCCTTGTCATAGGAATAACTTTATTGAAAGATATATCATAACAAAAAGAACGAGAATAAAAATTCGAAGTTTTACTTTTAGGTAAGAGATCAAAACTCCACAGGTTCATATAGGCTTCAACCACTAAAGAGAATTTGTGTAAATATGCAATAAGGAAAAGAGAAAGTCTATAATTCTACTTACATATTTATCTTGTTCTTCACATTTGCTTTTATACTATTTTAATTTATTATACATTTATAGATTAGTATTCTTAAACACATCAGTAAAATCTAAACATTTGATGATTCTTTTTAAAAAAAAATGTTCTAATTAATCTACAAAATCAGACTTGATTAAATTTCTTTACAAACACTTTCCAAACGTGATCAAATCAGTAATTCTTTTAGTACAAAATTGTTATGTTGACAACAAATAAAGTATATAGGTGAACATTTTCTTTATTGAAAAGGAGAATAAGGACAATTAAAGAGCTTTATAAAAAACAATTTCAATATTCGTCAAGGTGATTTCAAGAATCAAGTTCACAAGCATGGCTCGAAATTTGAGATGATATGTATATATATCATTTAAGTTTCCGCATTATACACCACTCTCTTCTAGTTTTATCAAATCATCAACGTACCTTAATACTTCATTCAAGTGTGTTAGGCGACAAGATAATAAGTATTTGGTTCAATACATGTCACACTATGTATGATTGAGGATCTCTACCAATACACAAAATATCATTTAGTAAATAAAACGCGAGCTAAACACAAAATTATTCACTATTGAACATTTGTAAGTGGGTAATTTGGTAAATCCACTTACAGTGAAGTCCATAGTCTAGACCCATCTCTCTCTTGATTTACAGGTAAAAGTGTTCTTGAAATCTATACTAATATATTAAAAGCGTTTCTAAGAACGTATATATGCCACATGTCACCATTCCTCATTCAATAACATTCTATCTATGTCTTTCTCATATAGTAAAAAAAGAAGAAGTGTTTACGTGAAGATTCAAACCCACAACCTCAAGTATGAAAGAAAGAAATCCAACCGTTACTCCACCATACCATTATAAAACGTTTGAAATACATATAATGAATAAGATAACTTTTTGAAAGGAGTATGATAAGACTTATTTACCTACTATTAAATTATAACAAAGAGAAAATCTGATACATCGCCCAAATCTAAATACTAGTAAACAACTAAACATTATAAAAATGACTTCAATATTGATTACGAGTACACAATATACGAATGAAATCGAATCAAAGAATATAAAATATGGACATGACCAATAACACTTATTGTATTGAATACAAAAGGAGTAAAATCATCTTGAGGCTACATATTAAGAATGAAGCTTCCTTTTGATATAGTTATATGCAAGAGATTAGAAATTTAGAATGGACCGGTCCGAGCAAGACAAAAAGAAGATAGATAAAAAAGGAATATAATTAGTACCACTCCATTTTAATAAAAAAAAACCCGGTCCGAATATATTGATGAGGTCACATTTCCCAATACTCCCGCAAAATCAAAATACCTTACCTCCAACCCTTGATTTTCTCTTTCCTTTCTTCCTTGTTAAAACTCTAACCAATTTCAAATCTCTCTCCTCTTTCTCTCTCTTCTTTCTCTCTCCGCGGCAAAAATAAAGCACAAAATATATACTGTAGTAGAACTAAATTTCCGATCTCAAATATTGCAGGAAAGATTTAACTTTCTCTCTCTACCTTGTTTCTTCGCTCACTCCAAACGACATTTTTTTCTCTCTCTTTATTGTTTATTCTGCATGCAAACTTTCAACAGCATCCGTCATCATCAATATTATCATTGTCGTTATCATATAATCAGCTTAGTCTATGAATTTCGAGAATCGGAGGAGAAATTCGCTGCCAAATTTAGGGTTTTTCAAGTTTTGTGATGTCATTTTCATTATTTTTAGTGAATAAATGCTCGTTTCCGGGGATCTAGGGTTTCGCGTTGCTGTTTTCTTCATCTTTGTGCTTTTTCCGGCGTTTGGCTTTGTTCTCCGTCGAAAATGGCGGCTTGCTGTGGCCAGACAAGACGAGATCAATCGCCTTCTTGTTTTGGCCTCTGAAGAGGCTGCGAGAGCTGAGCTTGAGGCTTCGTTTGGATATACTACTTCGATTTCAATTCCGTCTCAGCGGTTTTGTGCTGTTTGTTTCACTCCGACAGCGAATCGATGCGCCAGATGCAAGTCAGTCCATTATTGGTATGTTTGTTGTTCTACCTTCTTTTCTCAATTTTCTTGCTGTTATTGGAAATTTGTTGCTGTTTATGTTAGAATTTCGGATACACAATTTGATAATTGTGTGAATTTTGCAGTTTTCGTTGTGATTGTTTTAATTGTTTTTTTTATGAGTGATGATGGAGTCGGAAACGATTGCTGGTAATTGGATGAATCGTGTGGTAGAAGTTGCTGATTTGACTGCCGGTTCATACTAAGGGAAAAGTAATTCTGTTTGAAGGATGTTGAGATTTGTGTGTGCAATCACATTGATTGGCACTAGGACTTATCAATGGTTTGCAATGAGAAAAAAAAATGGTTGCTTTTTTTCGTCCTAATCTTCTTTGGGGATGGAGTTGGAAAAATTTGTGGTTTTTGCTGCAAATTAAGCATTTTGATTCTCTTGACAGCATATTATTTACCAGGATATAGTTCTGCTGGTTTCACAGGTTTGGGAATGTGTCTGTTAGATTACAAATTTTCGATGTTATTCTTTTCAGTATGTTAAGTTGTCATAGTCTAAATTGGTTTCACAGGAAAGGTGAGTTGAAGATTGATTGTTTGTAGAAATTACTGGTTGTTGAAGAGTGACAATGAAGCTTGGTAGCAGATGCTGATAGAAATTGGAATCTAATTGGTAGAAGTTAGTGTTTTTGGGAAAGAAGGTCATCTTAGCCTATCTGGCTGTGGATTTTACCCAGAGAAAATGTTTAGGACCTAAAGGATGCTGTGATTTGGGTGTTCGTTACAATATTGGATATCGTCTTATTACTAATACTAACTAACAGAGTAATACTAAGGTCTAAAATGATCAACTTTTAATACTTTGAGATTGTTGTTCAAGAAGCGGTTCGTGATTGAACTAGATGAAGCTAATGGTAGAAGTTATTGGTTTTCCCTCCAAGTGAGTCATTATTAAGAGCGATGAAGTCTGAAAAGATTCACAGCTATTGCTGGTAAAATTGGATAAATCGTATGGCGAAAGTTGCTGATTTGACTACCGGTTTTTACTAGGGGAAAAGTGATTCAGTTTGAAGGATGTTGAGATTTGCTTGTGCAGTCACATTGATTGGCAATAGGACTGATTAATGTTTTGCAATTGAGTAATAAGCTGCTTTTTTGGAAACTTTGTCCAAAGCTTGTTTGGGGATTGAGGAACAAAGTTGATAGTAGAAATATGTGTTTTTGCTGCAAATCAAGCGTTCCGTGTCTTTTGACAGCATGTTATTCAGCAGGCAGTAGTTCTTCTAGTTTCAGAGATCTTGAGATTTGGCTGTTAGATTACAACCTTTGGATGTTCTTTTCAGTATGTTTTAAGTTGTCGTAGTCTAAATTAGTTTCACATGAAGGTAAGTTGAAGGTTGAAAATTTGTAGAAATTACTGGTTGTTGAAGAGTGACAATGAAGCTTGGTAGCAGATTTTGGTAGAATTGAATTAATCTAAATGGTAGAAGTTAGTGTCGTTGGGAAAGAAGGTCATCTTAGCCTATCTGGCTGCATATTTTACCGTTTTAACCAGAGAAATTTTTAGGATCTGAAGGATGTTGTGATTTGGATGTTCGATTACAATATTGGATATCCACGTATTACTAATACTAGCTAACAGGGTAATACTGAAGTTTAAAATGATTAATGTTTTTATATGTTGAGATTGTTGTTCAAAAAGTGGTTTGTGATAGAACTAGATGAAGTTAATGGTGGAAATTAGTTGTTTTCCCTCCAAATGAGGCATTTTGTTCCTTTTGGACTGCAAGCTTTTACCTTTTGTCTGTGGGATGTCGAATTCGAGTATTAGTTAATATCATGTTCATCCCCTTCTCACCTTTAATTTAGGTGTCATGCCAAAGGTGAATGGTGGAGGTATTAAAGTTTTATCAAAAATATGGATAAGTGTAATTCAATGGTGTGACAATTATGTATTTAGATGTTAAGATTAGACGCTTTGGCTGTCTGAGACTTTAGCTCATGTCTAATATGAGGCATTGAGTCCGAGATCTATCTATATAGTTAATGGTTTTGATTCTGATTGGGTATGTTACAAGTAATATGAAACAGAATTTTCTGAAGTCAGTATAAGTTTTTGTCTTGTCTGGATGTTTCTTCTAAGATAGTATCTCGTATGTTAATGCTGTAATTGATCTAGAAAAAAAATGATTTAACTAGAGAAATTTGAAGGTTATTGAATTATGATAGCCCTTGCAGAGCATCTACTTATGAATTTGTCAATTTCAGCTCTGGCAAGTGCCAAATTATTCATTGGAGACAAGGTCACAAGGACGAATGCCATCTATCGGTGGACAATTCAGAAATCAGTGATGATGAAGTCAGTTTTGGGGGCGATAACAATCAACTTTATCCTGATCACAATATTCCCATCATTGAAAATAGTGGACGGAAATATGATGAACAAGCCGAAACTGGACCTGAAATTACCCCTCTTGCATTTCCTCTGGAATCATCTGTAAAGGATGATAAAAGGACAGTTCATCACCCTTCACTAAAAGATGAACCAGTTTCTCAAGAAAAACTTCATGACATAACAGAAGTATCTTCATTTCATGCATCTTCGTCTAGTGATGGCATGTGCATTGATGACTCCATCTCTGATGTTGATAGTTTGCACGATCTTAATTCTGATTCAGACGGTTCTTGTTCCACGCCTCACAACCATGAGACAGCTTCAAGTGATACACACGCGGAGAAGATTAAGACATTAGAAAACGAGTCATATTCGAGGGTGGTGTCCAATGGTAATATCAATGGTTCCTGTGATTCAAAGGAAGAAGCATCAGGCAAAATGAATAGCCCTTCAAGTTTGAGCTTTAGTCGCTCTGCCAAGAACTTATCTAAACCTTCAATAGCCACATCTGGTTTCTGGGATGGTTCCCTTGATTATTGCAGAAGTAGAGAATTTATGACTGATGCAAAGCCTCTTGTTGATGGCGTAGGCGATTTCTCATCAAATATGTTTGCACAAGGGTCAAAAGCATCACCTGAGACTTATCCTGGAATTTCTAGCACTGGTAAGTATGTTGCTGAGCCCACTTTAACAGGAAAAGATCCTCCCTTAAGGCGCCTGAGCTCTAAAATATTGGGCTCCCAGGAGCCTGTCACCAAGGTTAAGGTGATTAACATTGACAGGGATTTGGTGAAGTCTGGAGAAATAGGAGCTACAGGTGAAACTTTAAAGGACAGTGCCTTGCCAATTCGTACTTCAGAGAAGGCAAATTTTTCGAACAGAAACTCCAAAGATGGTCTGCGTTCATCAGTCTCAAAGAAAGCTGGATCGTCAACAAAAGCTCCTAGTGGCTCTCCATCTGGCATGAAGGAGCATATTGCCCCAGCTATGAAGTCTGTTACAGCTGTTACAGATGCTGCTAACCCCTCTCAGGTGGCTAGGCCTGTCCCGGGTACTGCTGTTGGCTTGAAGACGTCAGTGCTAAAAGTTGTAGAGCAGTTTAGAGCTCCAAGATTGTCCAAAAAAAGTGATGATGTGGGAAGAAACAGTGAGAAGGTTGGTGTACAGTCTTGCCATTTTGTTTCACCAGTGTGATTTTGTAATTTTATTTAGTGAGATGATCTTGTTGATTTTGCAGGCTGTTTTTCCTTACGAATCGTTTGTTAAGCTTTATCATTGGAACAAGGTGGAACTGCGTCCATGTGGCCTAATAAACTGTGGGAACAGGTGAATACATCATTATTTTTAGTCTTCTTCATGATGAATGTCTATGTATTGGAGACTACAGACATAACACTATGCAATTTCTTTTGGGGAACTAGCCCAAGAGTGTTTAAAAATGTAAGACAATGGAAAAGTGCACGTAGTAATTTGATTAGAAAATGCATTGGTATTATTATAGTAATATAAACTAGGTTTACTTTTATCTGGTGCATGGACAGTCACTTATATTGAACTGACTTGCAAATTAATCTTTTTATAGTGCCTTATAAGGTGCTATTGAGTTTGGGAGCTCAATTGACATGTTTTGAGTGGAGATGAAAGGTTAATATGAAATAATGCCTAAGCAAGTGAGATGACTGTTACTTATGATGTAAAGTTCATTGATTTGCCATCACAATTGTGAAATTTGGTGTATCTAGATAAGGTTGACGAAATTTGTACAAACTTAGTAGAATATAGATCCAACCAACAAATGATGCTTTCTAAAGAGAAAACAATACTCTTTTTGTTTCACTAAAGTAGTTACACTTTGACTTTATAGACCCGCACTTGTAGATGTTGAACATTAATATCATTAATTATGTATTTGTAAAAATTGTTAAAAGTTGATATTCGGAAATACATTGTTTTATATTGTTAAAAGTTAATCTAACAAGATCCCACATGACAGTTTTTTCTTTTAACTAGTAAATCACAGACGATGGTTTGAGTAGAGTATGTAAATAATGTAAAAATGGCAAGTGTAACTAGTTTAGTGAAATGGAGGGATTATACTTTTAACCAAATTGTTCAAAAGTTGATTTTTTTCTCTTCTCCCTAAAGTGAAGATTGATTCAAAACGCTACTTGTATTTTGCATGCAAATACTTATGACTGCATTATATGTATGTGTTGTATCACATATATATCTAAAGGGTTCCTTCTATAATTATGTGTACTGGGTTTGGAGGCTGGTTTGCATCTTAGAGAAAATCAGCTAGTAGATCAATAAAATTGAACCCATTGAGCATGTAGTATGAATGAATATTGCGAGAGATACATCAATTACACTTCTCACAGATAGAAGATCAATAAAAATGAAATAGAGATTAGGAAGTGCTTACAAAATTTGTATTTCTAAATTAGATGAAGTGTGTTTAAGTTGTACATGTTGTGTCAATTTTAATAGAACACAGAAATTTGGTATGGAATTGAAGAAGAATTGAGGAAGAAGAACTCTCGGTAACTAAATAGCTTGATTGTAATATTGATGCCATTAAATCATCAAATGAGTATTTCGACCCCCGTCTTTTGATAGCTGGAAACTGTAAAAAAATTAGAAAGAGAAAATAGTCAAAATCTTCTGTATGCTCTTCTCAAGTCTCAACACAATTAATTCTTCAGCTCACCTCATTTTTCACTCTGTAGCCCAATTTTACATTGCTGCTCTAATAATTCCTGCTCAAGGCACTCATCGCAGAGTCTATAACTGATTTATGGTGCATTCTCTGTTGTACCCTTCCCCAATGCCTAGCTTAAGTAAAAAGTAATGTTGGCCATGGATGATGCACAATATAATACCGACAATTGGCAATTTTTGGTGGAGGGAAATTGCTCAACAATATGAAGTTGTTTAATCAATTGTTTAGTTTAAAGTATTACATAAATCTGTGGTTGTTGATGAGATTTGTAGCTAAAATGATTGATAGAGGCTCATTTGCATACGGATATTGAAGTGACAGTAATAGAAAGAATGATGGAGAGTAATAAGGATAGAGTAAATGGGTGACTATTAAGAGAGACGAAAGAAAAATAGGATCAAAACATGGAGACTGCACTGTTACTCTGTATTCCATTTGATTCTGGGGACCTATTCTTTGGGTGGGACGAGGAATTCAAATTTTGGCATGTGGTATGATGATTTCACATGGGACATATTGGTTTGTCATTTAAAATAACAAGAGTTAATTTTTTGAAAATCAACTAGCAAATGCCTTTGATTGTATTGATCTCTGTCATAGTTTGCTGTTCCTATGTGGCATATAATTGATGTCCCTTGAAGCCTCAGTCGACTCCTACTCCAGTCTATGTTTACATTGAACTATGCAGCTCAAACATTGGGATTGTGGGCCATACCATCCAGATCCTGTTTTTCATAATTTAGCGTTGAAAAATTTAACTCAACTTGAAAGAAGAGCTGCTTGCTTAATTGACTTTTCATTTCTATTGAGAAATTTAGAAAATCTAGGTCGTCGCTCTCATTGTATGTATGGTGTGTATGCGCGCATGTGTCGGGTCTCTTCTGACAATAGATGTTAGCATGAAAAGTTGTAGTTGTACTAAGATAGTTGCTATAAATTTTGCAAAAAAGGGGATGAAGAACTTTCTGGCATTTTCTAATTTGCCTTACATGGTTACACCTACTTTGCCATTGTGTATCTCGTCTTTCTTCATCCTATCCTTACTCCCTTTCCTTACTGATATATAATATTTTTTTTCCCGTTTTTAGCTGTTATGCCAATGTTATCCTTCAGTGCTTGGCTTTTACTCCACCACTTACTTCTTATCTTCTTCAAGGACTTCATTCTAAAGCATGTAAGCTCCTTATACAACTCCTACTGGTGGTTCTGTTTATTTTAAACCATGTTTTCCATCTTATGTACATTCTTTTCTCCACCAACATGATTGCTTCTTTTGTGATCTGATTTTTGTACACGATAGGTGTAAATAAAGAATGGTGCTTCACATGCGAGTTTGAAAGGTTAATTTTAAAGGCAAAGGAAGGGGGACCTCCACTTTCTCCTATTGGTATATTATCCCACATACAGAAGATTGGAAGCCACCTTTCTAATGGAAGAGAAGAAGACGCACACGAATTTTTAAGGTAGGGTGCTTCTAAGATGTACTTGCTTGTCTTGTCTTTCATGTGAAGCTTGCTATTGAATTTTCCACAATTGTTATTGATAGGTATGCTATTGACACGATGCAATCAACATGTCTTCAAGAAGCTGGGGTGAATGCTTCCGGCTCCTTACAGGAAGAAACAAATCTCATGGGGCTCACTTTTGGAGGTTGTCTTCGCTCAAAGGTAGGATAAAACTTTCCAGAATATCTTATGGCCCAAAAATGGATATACTTGTTGGATTGTGATTTAAAGGTGCTCCCCTTTCTTTGTCTGTGCCCATCCCTGCAGATAAGGTGTACAAGGTGCCGTGGGAAATCTGAGAAATTTGAACGGATGATGGATCTTACTGTGGAAATAGAAGGAGATATAGAGACCTTAGAAGATGCTTTACAGAAATTCTCTGGAACCGAGCCTCTTGACGGAGAAAATAAGTACAATTGCGGCAGGTTGGGTTCTTTGCAATATGCTGGTACACTAATTTATTGTTAAGTGACTCCAATTTTTTAAAATGAGTATATGTCAGCACACTTTTAATGCAGCATAATCTATTTCTTTTTTTTTTTATCCCCATCCCTTTCGAGTATGAAACAATGGTAATTTTTTGATTGGCATTGTCACAAGTTTTAGTTTTGAATGTTATAGTATAGATGAACGGAAGCTAAGCTTTATTTGGTGATTGTGATTCTACTCTATTCACATGCATCATATGAGATTGGGCTAGCTGCAAAGCTATTGTTTTCTCATCATTTCTTGTTAAGCGTCTAACACTTTTTCTATGCATGTCCAAGTCTAGAATCTTCTATTATTGGGTGTACTTCAGGTTGGGTAATCTTTTCCATGTAAGACTTGGGTAATAATAGTATTCTTCTTGTGAATATGTCAGAAAAGGAACATAAATTTTCTCTCTTTGGTAGTTAGTTGTTTGTATATTATTGCTAAAATCACATGCTAGTTCCTTCCTTTTGGCAGGTGCAAATCTTATGAGAAAGCAAAGAAGAAGTTAAATATATCTGAGGCTCCTAATATCCTTACGATTGCATTGAAGCGGTTTCAGGTAAGTTTGAAATGTTGAAAGAGAATCTTTATGTTATTCTATCATATGCTGATCTTTTACTCATGTTTTCCCCCATTTTATTCTTAACCAGTCGGGGAAGTTTGGCAAGCTCAACAAGACGATTCGATTCCCAGAGATTTTAAATCTTGCCCCATATATGAGGGGGGGAAGTGACAAAACACCGATATACAGACTTTATGGGGTTGTTGTTCACTTAGATATTATGAATGCTGCCTTTTCAGGTCACTACGTATGTTATGTTCGGAATGCACACAACAAATGGTACAAGATTGATGATAGCACGGTATGATTCATATAACTTGTTTAAGTTGTGTCGTCATTATGCTGGTATCATAGTATAGTGAAGCTTTGTTTGGTATACTTGTATAGTGAACCTTTGTTACCCTGTTTGTTTGCCGGAGCGCGGGGGGGGGGGGGGGTTGGAAAAGATTGTCTGAAGAGATTCCTCCCTTTTTTTATGGACTTTGGGTCTACTTTTTTTTTTTCTGATTACTTCTCTTCTGGCCACGCACTACAGCCTTTAGTGTTGATGTATTATTGAAGATTATTTCTAAAACCATTGACAGCCTTTAGTGTCTACTTTTTTTGCTGATTACTTCTCTTCTGGCCACGCACTACAGCCTTTAGTGTTGATGTATTAGTGAAGATTATTTCTAAAACCATTGACAGTTGTGTAGGTTAGTTTTCCAGAAAATATAGCAACTATGTCTGAGAGGTTGCGATTAGCTGCCAAGTAGTTGCTTAGTGTTCAGCTAAATGATAAGAGCCACTAATGTTGCCTTCACAGGTTATTTTCGTATTACATAAGATAATTTTTAAAGCCATTTAACTTCATCAATGTGGCATGTTGATTGAACAGGTCAAGCCTGTGGATCTGGAGAGAGTGCTAAACAAGGGAGCGTACATGCTTTTCTATTCAAGGTACTACTTATTTTATCGGCTTACTGAAATTGTCTTCTCCCTTCAGTAGCATGACGAGTGATGGTGGTTGGTGGTTGAGAGCTGTTGTACTTTGTTATGTAATTAGTATGGGACATCTTAGATTTACATACTGTAGGAAATTGGAATTCTGATACGGTCTGCATTATAAGCTTTAAGTTTCTTTTTGGATGAATTAAAGCAAGCTACAATTGAATCTCTTGGGCACTTAGACTGTTTTTAGTAACCAGCGACATTAGTATATATTAACGGCTATGGTTCTACTAGGTATACTTTAATATCGTGGCCATGAAGACTGAATATCTGGACTTGCTTGGGGTCTAGTCTAGGGGATGGGCTGTGTAGATTTAATTGTTATCACTTCATGATTATTTGAAATTTATTCATGGCTATATTGGCTTTTGAAATTTATTCATGGCTATATTGGCTTTCAACAAGGAATTCTTTATAGGATTATTTTTATTCCTTTCACTTTACGCCCTTGTGTTTTGCAAACATTTCTTCCTAAATCATTTTATCTATTCTCCTTTTAAGGTTTTGATCTCTGTTATAGAACTTTTCGAACATTATTTACTACTTCCTCTGTTCCATAATAAGTGAAACACTTCTCTCTTTTTTGTGAGAGCGTTTTTAGAGAAGTCTTTCACTCATTATGGAACAGAGGAAGTATATCTTCATATTTTTGGTTCTCTTTACACATCATTCAGTTTCTTGTGCTATATGTTTTTTTTTCTCCTCTTACTTCACTCGCTTTCACTTTCTCATCTTTCTTTGTTTACTTCTCTTATTTCTATACTATTATTGTTTCACTTTTCGGTTTCTTGTGATGGATTATGTTAGACGACCCCAAAGGCTCAAATCATTTTGGGACTAAGGGTTTGTGGTGGTTGTTAGATACCTGGTAGAATTCATTTGTGAAGCTGAAATAATTTTGAAGTATAGTACAACTGTACAATATGTTAATTTTAATTATTATGTTGGTAATAGCGATTCTTCACTTCCAAGGAGACAAAAATAGAATCGAACTTAGTCAAAAAAGCCTTTGTGTTTGGAAGCAAATAGTTCCTCTACAGTCTATCCCCTTTTTAGTGCGTAGAAGTTGTTTGAATACAAGTGTTATTCTGTTGTTTCAAACTTTGACCAATGCTCGCAGTTATTCAACTTATTAATTGTTTTTTCCCCACAATATCTATCTTAACAACTGCGTTTATACTACTTCATATGGTGTATTTGAGTCATATTACTTGTCATCCTTGATTTATGTGCACAAAGTTAAAGCAACATACTACATGCATTGAATATGGTGTGTTTACACTTTACACTTACGGATGATGAATCACTGAATAAATTGCCATCGTTCAAATAAAACCTAATATTCTGCCTGAATGTTGAGTTTAGATTTGATCTTTTTTAGTTTGACTAACGCCAAGTGCTTATTCTTCTCTGCTCATGTTGAGGTCAACTAAAGTTCTGCTGTGTGTGTGTTTTTAGTGTTTCTTTCTCTGGCTATCTGCAATATTTTTAAGGTTTCTGTATTGACTTGCAGAATCTCTCCACGCGCTCCAAAGTCAATTCGAAGCGCTATAGTCTCTCGTGATTTGCCGGTTAAGGTAAAAAATCCAGAGGTTGATTCTTCTCGGAGCAATTTGAGGAGTACTATTTTAAGACAGAGAGATTCATCTGCGCAAGCGAATCATAATGACACTGGCTACATTCATCAAAGTGGATCAAGCCTCCCACCAGTGCGAAATATTCTTGATTTTGACTCATCTAGTGATAATTCTTCGCTGTTTAGCAACTCCACAGATGAAGTCTCAAGCAGCACTGACAGCAACAGGGAGTCTAATGCAGATGATTTTTCAGAGTATATTTTTGGTTATAATGCCTTCTTTAGGCACTCAGATTCAGACACCTCTTCTTCCTCCTCTTCTTCCTCTTCTCCTGAATACACAAAACGTTCACCCCTTTCCAATTTAGAGAGGTACGCTTCTGCTCTTCCTGATGATAATGCTCATTCAGTTTTACGGGAGGATACTTCTTGGGCAAAGGCGCCTCATGAGGCTTCTAGAGCAGAGGAATCAGGTTCAGTGGGTGAAGTTTCATTTTTGCATTCTAACAGTAGTAGTAAGCAAGTTAGGAAGGTAGTAAATATTAGTAGTAGAGAGACTGATGTCGAGCAAGTAGGACGGGCTAACCCTTTGGATAATGGAAAATCTGGTGTACATCTGAGACGACCTTGGAGAAAAATTACAGATTGAGTGTTCCATCATATAATGTTAAAAGGGGAATAATGTTTAATATTAGTACTCCTTTTCCCCCCATTTTTTGTTTTTCCTTGGTCTTTTGAGGGGAAGGGGTCGGAAATGTTGTATGTATGTAAGTTACTGTTACATTTGTATTTAATGAGAAGGTATAAAAAAATTAAAATCTTAATCACTTGTATGATTACTTTCCAATGACCTGATTGACACAAATTTTAGAGGGCAATTTTATCATGATATTTTTCAAATAACTAACATGTTTTGTTATTTATGTTTAGTAAATTTTGACAGAAGTCTCATTTTATTCATGTATAGTTTTTGCAATGCTCAAACCTTAGGGGTGCCTTTTTATGTTACTTTTGTCTACTGTAACAATTTTTCTGAAAAAAGCCTGTAAGGAAAAATTTATGTGATCTAAGTGCTTTTGTTTATTTTACGGATGCTGTTAATATATACTTCTTCCGTTCCATAATAAGTAAAATACTTTTCTCTTTTATGTGAGAGCTTTTTTAGAGAAGTGTTTCACTTATTATGGAATGGAGGAAGTAGTTTTTTTGTTTCTAATTGTTCCTTCGCTCTTTTTGAAAGATAAGCAGGAAAGTGGTGAGTTTAGAAAAGGGCTTGGTTAATGGCATTATATTTCAATAGTCATATTATGACCAACATAGAATTTTCACCATGTTTAATACTACTATAAAGTGGAGGTTGCACTCCTTTATTTGAGTTTAAAGTATCTGGAGGCAGGTTGCTAATTGCTATAAACCTTTTTATCTTTTAACTCAATAAAGAAAAGATGATACTGTAGTAGTGGCCTCAGTTTACTATTCACAGAGATATGAACAAGTATGAATGCA
Organism: Beta vulgaris subsp. vulgaris; assembly: GCF_026745355.1. NCBI lineage: Eukaryota > Viridiplantae > Streptophyta > Magnoliopsida > Caryophyllales > Amaranthaceae > Beta > Beta vulgaris. The sequence goes on from NC_079202.1 coordinate 49,882,157, forward strand.
ATCGATAACTGAGATTGATAGTTGCCTAATAGATTCGAGACGCTGTATACCCACCCACCGTAGATTTGCCATTGCATCTCATATTTCCATTCTTACGTCAAACTTTATGATTGTATCTCAGATTTTCATTTTTTGTCTAAGAAGATTTGACTGTAATGGTTATACACTTACGCTAATTCTAACGCGGAAATCAGGAGGCACTAATCTGTGGTATCAGGGTTGAAAAGCAGTATACACTTTTTTTAATTTGTTGTAATAGTTATTCCACTTGTTTTCTTTATGGTGTCTGGTGCATTCGTGCTTATATTGAACCATCTATATTTATAATTATATACTTCTATTAGCAAGTTATAAGAATTAACTTGTACTCCCTCAGTTTTTTTTATTGTTTTTTTATTTTTATTTTTCTCATTTTCCTGTATACGTTTTTTTAATGTAAATATTTGAATTTAAATATTTTTCGTAACATATTAGTAAATATATATATAACGATTGAATATTAATAAAGTGCTAATTGAGACGAATCAAACAAGATTTCACATGATTATATTTTTATTTACAAATTGAAAAAAATTTGAAAAGATTATCTCTAAATATGAATAGTGTCAAGATTCTAAGTGAGAATGATAAAAGAACAAACAAATAGAGAGAGTACTATTTAATGATCTAGAAGCCTTAAGAAAATTTTGATCATAAAACATATTAAAAAGAATTTGAAGTATTTTGGATAAAGCATAGGATTATACCAGTTATAAGGAAAAAATATAGTTAAAAGATAGTCTGTGATGGGATAGTTGTTTTCTTTTTTTGACAAGGGAGCCACACCTTAATCATTCATTAAACTCAAATAAGTGAGTACAAAGGGAAGCGCATCAAGTGACACCTCTTCAAGCCAAACACGCATACATCCATACTCCCTACCATTATGATCTAGAGTGTGAGCAATTATATTATCTTGTCTCCTCACATGAGTGAAAGATATACTAGAGAAAAAACTACCTAGCCATAATATATTAGCTACCACATTCCCAAAGCTTGTATTTTCTTGAACATGGTTCTTCAGATAGATACAAGCTTTAGACAATCACTCTCCAAGATAACACTTCGAAGACCCGATTCCATTGCAATCTTTAGAGCACGCCTTGCCGTAACCGCTTCAGCTTCATCTACCTTCAAACTTCCATCTAACAGCATACAAGTCGCTCCCATGACCTCTTCCTACAACATCTCGCATAACTCCTCCAAGCCCCACTTTCCCATCTTCAAACGCCGCCGCACTCGAATTGATTTTATACTCTTTCCACTAGAGGTTGCCACACTTTACTCCCCCCTCGATCAACTACGGGCTCCACTTTGCGAGCTTCACTGGCTTTAGAGTACTCTCCTACCAACCGCACTGCACGTTGGATAACATCCATACATCCTACCTTCTTTAAGTCAAAGACCCGCGCATTTCTTCGAAGCGAAACACCTCACATGATGCTCCAAAATATATCCCACCTGTCCTCATTTTTAAAAACGAGCCTTAGACTCCCAACCCACCCACCAGAGACCCGGTCTCATTCACTTGTGTGTCGAGTCTCAGAGGGGAGACCTTCCATAGGTGCTTAATATTGGGACAAAGGACCAACGAGTGGAGTATCGTTTCTGGTGCATCACCAGTCATCACACATTGGGCACGCTCGATGAACCGCACATCCCCTCTTGTAAAGAACCTCCGTCATAGGAAGTCCGTGGTGGACTGCTCTCCAACTAAAATGGCGAATTTTGGTTGGTAGTCGCACTTGCCAGAGGAGCTTCCAGACTTGCTTGTCATGATCATCCAAGCCCGAGGTTTTCTCACCCCTTCTATCATTTAATTCCAAGTAGTAGGCACTTCGAACCGCAAAGTGGCTATTTTTTGTATAGTGCCAAGATCATTTATCCTCACAAGGTCTTAAAGGAATGAGGATCCTTAATATTGCCATACTCTCCTACTCTGAAAACCACTTCAAAATCTCCTCGTTGTTCCATTCTCTATCAACCAACAATTCATGAACCATCTTCGGGGCATCAGGTCCACGTTCACCAGGGACGGTTCAAAAACGTGGAAGGTTAGGAATCCACAAATCGTCCCAGATTGCAATCTCACGCCCGTTCCCCACTACTTTCTTCAAAACCCTTAGCTAAAAGTTTCCTTGATGAAAAATAGCCTTCCATGTGTAACTAGCCAGAGGGCTAACTTGAACATCCACAAAGGATTTCTTTGGGAAATATTTATTTTTAAGCACCTTAGCCATCAAAGAGTTCGAATACTTCAAGATTCACTAAGCTTGCTTAGCAAGCATTGCCTTGTTAAACACCGCTAAATTTCTCATTCCTAAACCTCCCTCCTTCTTTGAAGCATAAGTTTTCTCCCAAGCCACCCACGCCATCTTCCTCTCATCAATTTTTTTGACCCCAAAGAAGCTTCAACACACTTTTTCTGTGTCATTCAATATACTTACCGGGATGTTGAAGCATTGCATTGCATAAGTTGGAATAGCTTGTGCAATTATCTACCTGCTGGTGACAAAAATCCTTCTTTCCACTCTTTAAGATTTTTCAGAATCCTCTCTTGAATACTTTGAAAAACTCGTTTCTTAGACCCCACCCCCCCCAAAAAAAAGTTGGGAGCCCAAGATACTTGTCGTGTCCATCAATAACCTTAGTCCAACTTCATCGGAAACATATTTTGCGTTTCTTGCTCTATGTTTCGACTAAATGACACCTCCGATTTCTCCATATTCGACTTTTGACATGAAGCGGATTCATAAGTTTAAAGTATCTCCAAAATCTTTTCAACTTCCTCCTCATTAGCTCTAGTAAACAATAAACTGTCATCCGCAAAAAAGAGGTGAGAAATAGCATCTACCTTCTTTCTAATTTTCAGACCATGAATTTCTCTTTTTGCTTCAGCATCACACAAAAGAGAAGATAATCCTTCAGCACACCGAATGAAAAGAAAAGGTAAGAGAGGGTCTCCTTGGCACAATCCTCGTGAAGGGAGAAAATTTCTAGAGGGTTGCCCATTGACCAAGATGGAAAAACATGTAGATTTAACACATTCAGCAATTAACTCCACAAACACCAATGGAAAGCCCAATTTGATCATCATTTGTTCCAAAGAACTCCACTCCAAACGATCATAAGCTTTACTCATGTCCAGTTTAGGCCCCAAGTACCCCTCCTTGCCTTTTGTCTTCTTTCTCAGTTAGTGAAAACATTCATAAGAAACCAAAACGTTATCAGTTAATAATCTCCCCGGGACAAAACTATTGTGAGACTCTTGAATAATAAGAGGAAGGACTTGTTTCAGTCTGTTTCCAAGCACCTTTGATACAATTTTATACATGACATTACAGAGATTAATATACCTAAAATCAACACGAGACTCACAAATATTCTTTTTCGGAATCAAAGGTATGTAAGTATGATTTAAGGACCTAATATCTAACCCATTATTCAGAATGTCTAAAATTTTATTTTCCACATCAACACCAACAGTATTCCAGTATTTCTGCTAAAAAAGAGCACACATACCATATGGGCCAACCAGGGATTTTGTTGGATGCATTTGTTTAAGAATTGCTGTAATTTAATCCCTTTTGCACGACTTTGCTAAACATGTTTCATGACATGTGGGAGCTTGGCTGGAACTTTTCCGATCACAGGCTCTATATCAATTTCTCCATTCGCATAAAAAAGGTCTGTGAAGTGTTGAACAAAAAGTTCGGAGATATCAACTTCCTCGAAAAATTCTTGACTACTCGCATCTTTTATCACCTTGATGGAATTTCTAGCCTATCTCTGTTTTGTTTTCTCAGGGAAACATTTTATATTTTATATGGTCTTTGTGTTAGGAGCCACTCTTGACGACTCCGTTGCTTCCAATACACCTCCTCTCTACTTTTAAGCTCGTCCATCTGCATATCGATGGCTTTCATTCACTATATCACCTCCGAGGTTTGGTCATCTTCCACGAGCCTCTTCATATGATATTGGCAACTCTGCATTTCTTTGGCAAAATCACCACAAGTATTGGAGCTCCATTCACGCAAAAACCGAATTGTATGAGCCGTACACCCATTCACATCACCCCACCACTCCACGCCTCCTTTATAACCTCTTCACCCTTTCCTTCCTTAGTCCACATCTCTTCGAAGCGAATCAAGCGTCGCAATCTCCGCTCATTAGGTGCAGCTAGGATGATTCGCACACTAAGAGTTATCGGGAGATGATCCAAATTTCTCTTAGTTGATCCGAATTTCTCTTAGTTAATTAAGTGCATCAGAAAAGAGCTACCATTAATGTCCTTCCAAGCTTGATTTGCGAGAAACCTACCAAGCCTCTCTTAGATACTCCCCCCCCCCCCCTTGATTGTTAGTCCATGTGAAGGAGTGACCAACAAAATGTTAATCTTCGAGCCTGCAGAAATTAACGGCACTCCTAAGCGTTGCAGCATCATCATACCTGAAATTGTTCCTTCCTTGTTTCTCATTTGACCACATCATCAAATCAAAATCTCCCCCATACACCCACGGAGTTGTAGCATCATTATAGAGCCTCTTCAAAAGGTCACCCATCTTGTATTTGCTCCCTTCTTCAAGCCATCATCCATATACACAGGTGAAACGCCATTCTTCCATATCGACACTCGAAATCATAGTATCAACATTGTGTATAGAAAAAGTACTAATACTAATAGTCCATTATTCCTTCCAAAACAAACCCATGCCACCTCTCCTACCTCTTCCATCCCATTCACAATCAACAGCTAACATATCTGTGAATCATAGTTTTGTTCGAATTGTCTCCATCTCACTCTGCTTCAATTTTGTTTCTTGCAAAAAAATCAGAATGGGTTGCTCGTTCATCACAGCACGCCTAAGCACATTGACTGTCGGAATGCTTCGATCCACAAACCCCGACAGTTCCATATATATGATTATGTTCTTCATTTGTCACCGAGATCCTAGGATTTGGGGCTCTCCACCTTAACAACATCATCTTCCATCTTATCACTCTTTGCACACATTACTTCACCTCCTTTCTTCCTCTTACAAACCCTTGTACTTTGATCCACGGAAGCCTCGCTTCCATCTCTATCTTTCCTTGTTTACCCCACTATCTTGTCCTCCTGTTTATTCTTTCCCTCCGTTTTTTAATTCTTTTCCACCCTCTTACAGCTCTCTGCTCATCCATTATTATGTCTCCGATCCCCTATCAAACTGCTCAACCCAACCTTTCTCGTGCTCAAAGTCCACTCTCTGCACCATTGCCTTCACCCCACCATTAATCCCCTCATCTCCTTGCTTCATCCCACCCTCAACCCTTGTAAGAACATAATTCATAAGGATGACATATTTAATCTATAAAGCATGTTTCATTATTTCATTTTTAAGACTTTAAATCTTTAGAATGAGCGATTTAATTTTAACAAAAAATTAGAATGGACGGTTTAATTTTAACAAAAAAATTAGACAAATTCAAGCATACATTCTCCTAACAAGCCTATTTCATATCAACTCTAAACTAACACTATTTTCATACATTTCGCACCAACCTAGTCACCCTTCTTTCTCTTTCATTTGTTTCTTTTTGCTACTCTAACCATAACAGACAATTTAAAAAAATTAACCCGGTAGTCTTACCGAATGGATTAAACTAGTCATTAAATAGATTAAACTAAGTCACTAAATCGATTATAGATTGTGATTACATAATGATTTAAACTGGTCACTAAATATATTACACTGATCACTGAATAGATTAAACTAGTTAGTGTATTCACAAAATTTGTCTGTTCTCTTCTTAGTATAGGGCTTGGACCATTAATTAAATTAAAAATAGCCAGTCTCGTATAAGACCAACTGTTAGTATTATGTTTGTTTTAAAGAGATGTTTTCACCGTATTGATATTATCATATTATGATTACCTAAGATAATTCCGTATTGATATAATCATATTATGATTACGTAAGATAATTCCCCCATATCACCATTCACCATTCACCATTCACCTTTGATCTTTCCACAACACAAGTTTTGTCCTTTAATTCCCCGTGGTCATATATATACGCCAAAATAATAAAATATCTTGTCCAAGTAGTATCTCCTCAACGTACACTAAAAGACCCCAATCAAAGTTGGGGTGATGTTTGTACTTTGAACCGAAACAATTATGGCCAAACTTCCGGACGGAATAAGGTCTCTTCTAAAACCGTTGGCGAAAACAACCCTACAAAAAACAGTACGTCCAAGAGAGAGTGTGTGTTTGTCTAGTAAGGGGTCCATTTGGCAACTTGGATAACACAGACAAATCGTCAAAGTTGATAAAAACCATTGAATCCAGAAAAAAGGTCAGCACTCTTCCAACGACAACTATACCAAATTTGGTGGGGTACCCCCCCCTCTTACTTTGTGGATAAGAAGTCCTCTTGTTTTAAAAGTTTATGATTGCTTTGCTTATACTATGCCCATACTCTTCTAACTCTTTACCCATGTTTGGACCAGCAAAATTCAAGAAACAAACATGATTCTACCAGATTGTGTGCACACCATCACCATGTACAGATGTACTTCCTCTTCAAAAGAGCTGTTGGTTGTGCCCGTGTGGGCCGTCTTCTTTCCATATAATTTTGACATGTCCTTCCAACACAACTTCATATATTTTTTTTTTCTGAAAGGTACGAGGAGAAAATTAAGAAATCCTTCTCTCAAGGAACACAAAACAACTTCATATGAACTCTTCAAGGAATGGTTAAATTCTTCATCTGTATTTTTAGTATATGAAATATTTTTCGATTGACCTACGAATTAAGGAAATAAGATAAAGATTGATAGAGGTAGTAGCCAAAAATAAAGATATAGCTAATGGTTTAAGTAGTTGATAGAATTAAGTAAAATAAATTAGTACTCCATCGGTTTATTATTAATTTAATCACTTTACTTTGGGGTGAAAACAAGAAAAAAAGTACAAAAGTACGAGAGGGAAACTGAAAAGTGAGAGAGAAACTAAAAAGTGGGTTAAAATATTAAAAAGTGAATGATATGGGTGGAAAAAGAGAATAAAATAAATATGACATGCTATTTAAAATAGAAAAAACAAGAGTGTAAATTAAAAAGAAACGAAAGAAGTATATAGTCTATATATTGAAATAAAAATATCTAGAATATGGGGAAACAATTCATTTTTTGGCATTTTTTTGTTAAGTGCGTATAAAAGAAGAATATCAACACATACAAAGTTAAGAATAAAGGGAATTGTGTAACTCTATCTTCTCCAATCCCCTCACTTTCTCTTTCCTCCCCCTCGATGGCCTCCGAACGTTGGCCCTCTAGATCTTCTCCTTTCACTGTCTCTCTCTTCCCTCTGGACATATATCAAACTTCAAAACCAAAAGTCTGAAAAATCGATTGTGAAATTGACAAAACTAAATTTAATAACTAAGAGTAATTATGAGATAAACTCATTGAGAGATACAAAATGATATCAAACAAAACACTAATGATACGAAATATATTAGAAATGATATAACATAAAAGATAAAATGACATCAAATAAAACTCAAATGACATGAAATAGATTATAAGTGATATGAAACAAATCTATGAGAAAATGATATGAAACTGATCAGAAGTTATATGAAATAAATGACAATATGACATCAAATGAATCTAAAATGACATGAAACAGATTAGAAATAATATGAAACAAAGGGTAAACGATATCAAAACATAACTCAAATGACATTAAGGGGGTGTTTGGTTCATTAGTTTAAGGTATGAGGTATGGGTTTGGAATGAACAAAACCCATACCTAGTGTTTGTTTAATTTATTTCTTAATTTTAAACCCATACCTCAAACCCATAAGGTATGGGGTTTAGAAACCCATGAGGGGAGGTGGGTATGGCTCATACCTTACCTCTAGGTATCAAATAAAAGAAGATTTTTCATTCCTAAATGAAACCAAACACAAGGTATTAAGTATCAAGTTCCAAACCTATACCACCTTGGTTTCATTCCTGATTCCAAACCCATACCATTATATGAACCAAACACCCCGTAAGTAAATGATAAAATGACAACAGATTCATGTCATTATCTGTATATAGTTCACATCATTTTTATTGGAGTATGTGACATAACACAAATGTAAAATAACATGAAATGGATAAAAATATGAAATGAAACAGATGGCAACACAACATCAAATAGAGCTTAAATGACATCATATGATAAAATGATAACAGATTAATGTCATTATTTGTATATTACATGTCATTTTTGTTGGAGTCTGTAACATTATGTACGTGTGAGGTGTTATTACATAACAAGTTGTGGTGAAATATTACACCCAAGAGGCACTGATTTTGTATATAGGGTTGAAAATCGAGGAAACGACAAAAAAAAAAAATTATTAGTGAATTCATGTCGCTCTCTTAGCATATTAGATTTCTCCTTATCGAGTTAAAATTTTAATATATTTTATGGTTATTTCACAAAATACTCTTAACAAAAAAATTTATTCACCAAATACCCCCACTTTTTTTTTTTTTCAAAAATCACCAAATACCCTAACATTTAAAAAAAATTCACTAGATACCTCTGACCTTTAAAAAAGTTACCCAAAAATCCCTTTTGACTAACAAACGCTAGTGCTACGTTAACTAATTAACTCTAAAAAATAATTAACCCTAAAAAACTCTAATTAACCCTAAAAACCTAATTAGTCCTAAAAACTATAATTCTAAAAACTAAGTAACCTTAACCCAGCCCCAGCGCCCCTACCCCAACCCACCAGCACCCCCTCCCCCACGCAGCCCCCACGCCTCTCCCTCTCTCACTCTCGCTGACGCATTCGTCTCCCTCCTCCCACCAACCCAGTCCGCCGCCTCCCCCTTCCCACCACCCCAGCTTGCATCCCTTCCTCGCATCAGCTAGTCCATCCCCGTTGAATCCCCCACAACCCCTGGCCCCGTCGAATCCCCCACAACTCGAATCCCACTTCATCGAATCCCCCACAACCGCGCCTCCTCCATCGCATAACTTAGTCCTTCGCTTACAAATAAGCCGCTCCCTTTCCCCCTCCCTCAGTTGCTCCCGCGAAATGGCTCGGTTTCTTCGATAATAATGGCGCCGGCAAGAATGAGGGAGGACCTGCATGGGGTCTGTCGAGGGGGAGGGCGAGGGGCCTGCGTGGCTGGTACGGGGGAGGGGGTGGGGCTGGTGGGTCTAGGGTTGGGGGGCTGGTGTTGGGTTAAGGAGAGAGAGAGTTAGGGTTTACTTAGGATTTAGTTAGGGTTAATTAGGTTTAATTAGGGTGAATTAGGATTTTTTAGGGTTTAATAACTAATGGAGTTAGCTGTCGTTAGTCATTAAGGGCACCTGGTGAATTTTTTTAAGGTCAGGGGTATCTGGTGCATTCAAAAAAATGTGAGATTTTTTGATGAATAAATTTTTTATCAGGGGTATTTGATGAAATAACTGTATATTTTATCTATTTTCTAAACATCATTATTCTTAAGTGTCTTATGAAAAATAATTTAACATCTTATCACTTAAAGTACATGAAATGTGTTGCTCAACATATCCTTTATAGTATTTAATTTAAGGAAAAATTGACAATAGAGGTCTGAACTTTGGATGATAATTTTTAAAAGGTCTGAACTATTGATTAACCTGTGTAGGTCCCAACTTTAGGGGTCTTAACTTTTAGCGGGTCTTAGTGACTTAAAACTAGCTTAATAGGTCATCACTTGTAAAACTTGGATCACATCAGAAGGGTTAATTGAGGGAGGGATGTAGGAACTAAGTGAGATTTTAAAAAAAAATCTTCAATTTTAAGTCGTCGAGGCCCGCTAAAAGTTAAGACCCCCTAAAGTTGGGACCTACACAGGTTAATCAATAGTTCAGACCTTTTAAAAATTATCACCCAAAGTTCAGACCTCTATTGTCAATTTTTCCTTAATTTAATATTACCTAAACTTATTGGCCCCTATGTTAAGTATTTTTTGTCGAAACTCAAATTTTTAACGTGGAAAAGGGAGGCTAAAGAGTTTTAAAGTAAAAAACAAATCATTAGAGCATGTACAATGGTTGGTGTCTCTCCAACTAACTCTCCACACTCTCTATCTTATTCTCTCTCTTCAAGCTACTCTCAAGAGCCATGTCTAAAAACACCCAACAACAATAAAACCCTTTAAAGAGCTCTCCATTCAACTTTTCATTATTTTGTGGTCCCCATGTCAATAAATGAACCTCATTTCATATTATGATCAAAGTATATAAATTAAGTTATTCATGTAAATTAAATAATAATTACAAATTAATCTTTTCATAATTTAAGCAAAGTAGAATTTTTAAAAACAATATAATTATGAGTGCTATATTAATTTTCATAATTTGGCATGGAATGAAGAATTAACCTACAACATGAAAAACTAATTTTAAATATTCAATATTAGGCTCATTTTATAGATAAAGGAAATATACTTGTTGCATAATAATTATTACCATCTTTTTTTAATTTTATAGAAAAGATCATTAAATGGTTCATGAAGAAAATAGAATGAATAATAAAAAAGTGGGTTCCACACATTGGAGAGCCATCTCTCCATCAACCCAAATGATATCTCCCCCAAGAGCCCTTTTGCAAAGTGTCTCCATGGAGAGACACCCAAGACACACCCAAAAACCCCATTATTGGGTAAGAGGTGGCTCTCCATTTTCTCTCTCCTTAGAGAGCTAGTTGGAGAGCCCCTTTGTACATACTCTTAAGCTTGGCCTCCTGCTATGTGTTCCCTAAATTCCTCAACAACTTAAATTGCGCAGATTGCAGAATGCAGATGATTGTCGTTTTGCATGGTTTCTACTTTCCATGCTTTGGTGATATTGCTACGAGATCTTTTTAGTTTTTTAAATAACTCAAACAAGCAATAGTAGAACGAATCACTTGTTTTAGTTCATTATATAAACCTAGAAACTACTAGTAGCTAGTAACAATTACTACTAGAATTTTTTGCACGCGATGCGTGGTTGAATTTTTTTTCGAAACATAAACTCGATTTTCTTCGGCATAAGAGTCAAAATTTGAACATTAGACATATGAAGTATAATTGTTTTAGTTGCAAAATTTGATTGGTTTAGTTTCTGTCTTATTAAGTCTCTCACATTCTTTTTTTTTTTTTTTTACTTTTCAAAGTTAAATTCTATGAACAAAATAGAAATTTTATTGAATTTATTTATGATTTCTAATAATTTTTTTCCTTGTCTAACTTTTAAATTCTGATTTCACTACAAATACACCTCTATTTTTTTATCATGACCCACCATTAATTGTGAATGGTTCTTGAGAATAGTGATTTGTAAGTAAATTTTTGTTAATGTTTTTGTATGTATTGGCGTTCTAGGTTATTAGCTAGTTTTAGTTTATATGTTAATTTTAAGTTTTAATAAAGTTTCCTGATTATTTGAGTGATTTGCGTGATTTTTAAAACGTGATTTTCTCAATTGTATGGGTGATTTGTAAATTTTCTTCTTTTAAGTGATTTGTAAGTGAGTGTTGTAATTTATTTTCGGTAGTTTTCTTTGAGTGCCGATTTTGACATTACTTTTGTAATTTAGAAAGGGAAGGGGGCAAAATAGGCGTTTCAAAAGAGGACACCATTGCTCTCCCTTCCCTTATATAATAGAGATATGATATCAAGTTTATTATTCCATCGACCTCTCAATAGATTCTCCATTTTTTATAGGGTAATTCAAGACACATTTTCACATTAATTGAGGTAATAAATGCTTGATTCAATATTTTATTTCCATTTTAAGCACCTTATACATAGCCCTAAGGGCTACATATATCATTTTCCTTTTTTATAAGTCAATCTTAGTTAATTTGATCAATATTCTTACCTATAATAATAAAGAAAAAACATAGTTATATATAATCTTGTTAGGGTTCGTTCTGTTCAACTTAAAAAATTAAGTTTCAGGTCCAATAAGTTCAGATAAGTTGCAATAAGGTCTAATAAGGGCAATAAGTTACAATAAGGTCTAATAAGGTGCAATAAGTTCCAATCAGGTGCAATAAGCTTCAATCAGGTGCAATAAGTTCCAATCATGTCTAATAAGGTCCAATAAGTTCCAATCAGATCTAATAAAGTCCAATAAAGTCCAAATAGTCATGTTTAATAAACATTGTATTATTGTCCATTATTTTGTTACTCATAATTTCATATCACTATTAGCTGATTATGTTATTATTAATAATTGAAGTACCACAGATTATAAGTATTATATTTGTATTATGTCTATTATTTTATTATTTATTTGTATTATGTCTATTATTTTATTATTTATTTATATTATGTCTATTATTTTATTATTCATATTACTATTAGCTGATTATGTTATTATTAGAATTTTTTATTAAAGTACCACAATGTATATTATTATACTTGTATTATTGTCTATTATTTGATTATTCATATTGCTATTAAAATATTATAATCATGGTCAAATAATTAAGGTTAAAACAATGATAATTTATTATAACAATTACAATATTTGCAATAATAATTAGTATTACATTATTTTATTATTTATTTGTATTATGTCTATTATTTTATTATTTATTTGTATTATGTCTTTTATTTTATTATTTATATTATAATTTTTTCATTCTTCTAGTATTTTATGAAATCAAAACAAGACTATTAGATATATTAGTGGTGAAATTTATGTATAGGCAAATATATAAATAGTAATTTTTTTGTTAAATTAATTATCATAAGAGATAATTAATAATCATTTATTTTTAAAGGACAAATTATAATAATTATTACTCCATAAAAATTTTGAGGGTAGTATTTACTTAGTGGTAATATTTTTTATTAATGATCAATTTTTTGTCTAATAAGGTCAAAAAGTTTCAATCAGGTCCAATAATCTAATAAGTTTCAATCAGTCCAATAAGGCTAATAAGTTTCAATCAGGGCCAATAAGGTCTAATAAGTTTCAATAGGTCAATAAGTTCAATAAGTTCCAATCAGGTTCAATCAGGTCCAATAAGTTGAATCAAGTCCAATCAGGTTTAATAAGTTCCAATAAGTTCAGTTCAGGTTCAATAAATTCAGTTCAGATAAGGTCCAATAAGTTCAGGGCCAATAAGTTGAATAGAACGCACCCTTAGTTTAAATTCTCATTATGTAATTAAAAATAAATGGGAAATATAAAATATTATCGTACAAAATATAATTCTACACCAAAGAGAATTATATTCTCCATCAATATGAATTTTCAAAAATGTGTTTTTAAGATTGTACAAAAAATAAATGATAATTTTTCTATGGAGAAAGTAAAGCTTTGGAATCTTTATATGAAAAAGGATGCAAAAATTGACTTTTGTCACACGAGGTTCAGCTAAATACTAGAGTACTTCTTATATCTTAGCTAGATTCATTGCATTTGAGTCATTCCAGGCGGGTTTGATGGAGTATGTGTTCAACTACCACCAACCTCTAGCATATCAACTCTTGACATTTTGATGACAACATTGAAGCTTCTTGTTTGGTTCCCTCTTTTTCTGTTCTCTTGATGACGGTGCTGTGATGGGGTAGGGGTGGTTTGAGTGGGTTCACAAGGACTTTACAATAATGGTATAAACATATTTTTCTCAGAGAGAGATTGTCACAGGACAGCAAGTAGACCTCAATGTCCCTCTCAGAATTTGATATCTCAACAAGTTTCCTTTCATATCAAGGCATGTTCTCCCCAGCTTATTTTCAGTTCAATTCAGTTCAGTTCGATTCAATTTAGTTCAGTTCAATTCAGTTTAGTTCAGATCGGTTCAGTTCAGACCGGTTCAGTTCAGTTCAGCTCTTGACAATATTTATACTCTCACATATCAGTATTCATTTCAGTTCAATTCAGTTCAGTTCAGTTCAATTCAATTCAGTTCAGTTCAGATCAGTTCAGTTCAGCTGTTTTATGCCGAAGAGAACAGGCCCCAAGTCTTGTTCATCAAGACATATAACCCAACCTCACTCAAGACAAATTGCTTTTGGACCAGACACGTAATATTTAGCTTTCCCTTTATAAAATATGTACGAGCTATTAAAGCTCTGGTTAGTGTTAGCTTAATTCTGTTCGGTTGTAATAACATTAGGTTGTACTCCAAATTTTAATTAATGCAAATTCTCTCGATGTCAAAAAAATATTTTTCTCTCTTATATAAAATTATATATTTCATTCATTCTGAAATAAGTACAACATGAGGGGATGCACAAGAACCAAAAATAAGAGAGATTGAGAGAAGTACAAAGAGAGACCTATATAATGAAAAGAAACACTAGTGGAAAAAACCTTATCTGTCACTTAGTAACAGATGCGGTTTTTACAAAACCACATTAGGAAAAATTAAATGAAAAAATGAGAAGGAAAGTTGGGAGAAAAATCTAATGCGGTTCTCTTGTAGACTGCAGATGCGGTTTTATTAAAATCTGATGCAGTTCTTAGAACCGCATAAGATTTTCTCATTTTTCCTAAAAAAAAACCGGAGCTCGTGGCCCAGTTCATCTCGTGGCCCATTTGGTTACCTTATAAACCCAACCCATTTTCTTAGACGTCGTCTCAAACCCTAATCTCTCTCTCTCTCTCTCCTCTCCTCTCCTGTTCTCACTCAACTATAATTTCTCCTCCCTCTCAAACCCACAGCGGCGTCCTCCTCTCTCTCTCTCTCTTCACGCAACACTCAACTCTAATACAAAGATCAATGCTATATTCAAGCTACTATACATATACATATAGAAAATTACGATGAAAAATAAGTTCATTAAAAGATACTCACTTTGTTTTTTTTATCATTCTCACTTTCCTGTACGTGTCTCCCAATGCACATATTTGAACTTAAATATATTTCGTTATATTATAATAAAATTATAACAATTAAATATTAATAAAATACTAATTGAGACGAATGAAACAAGATTCCACATGACTATATATTTTTTTCTTATAAATTGAAAAAAATTGGCAAGAATTTCTCTAAGTATTAGTAGTGTCAAGATTCCAAGTGATGATGATAAAAAAAAACAACGGGAGTACTATTCAAGATAAATTGTAATTACTATTTTAAGGTAGGCAAGATAAAATGGTATATCATGTCAAAACCTGTAGGTCAACCAAACCCGAGTAGTGAACTAGATACTTTACAAGTGAAGGGAAAGATAAAGAGAATTTCCTCTTCCAAAATGCCTCCAGTAGAAATGGAACCTCCAAACCTCTTACGCTCTTACAACTTAGCTTGGTAAATATTTGACTATTGATTGAATATTGATATCGAATAGTATTACAACTCCGCAAGAATCACTGACGCAACCCATGCAACAACACAGCCGCATAACACAGCCGCAGTGAATAAGTCCTTTTTGTCGAAGTTGTAGTAAAAAGGACCAACACCTTGCTGGGTGGTCCAAATATGTACCACGCAATACATGAATAAGCAAATGTGCATGCTTATAAAGTTTTAAAAAGATTATCTATACTACAAATCTGAAATTCAAGTCTGACTTTTCGGCTATACATGACCTCTGTTATGAGAGCCAAAGCCATCTTGATTACCATTTTAAATCCCGCCTTAGGATTACACCAAATCTCCATTTTCCGTCACACACCAGATCAAATCTCTTCCATATTTTGCAATTATTATGTTTCTTCTCTCTAACATGTTTTAGTCATTCGACACTAGACAACTAGCTGCAAAAATCACTGGTGGAGTATATAATAAAAGATAATAGATTCGATTTTTTCAAAATCGAATCAGTTAAAATTAACTGATCCGGTCATTATCAATCCGAATCAGTTAAAATAAATTAATATGGTCATTTATCAAACTGGATCAGTTAGTTCAAGTTTTGTTGGCGCAAAAGTCTCATTAAATAAAACAAGATCAGTTATTAGCCCAAATCAGCGTGGCCCAAAGTAACGCTCACAACCCACAACCCACTTGATTGATTTCTTCTAAGTGCACCAGTCAGATCATTATTTCCTATTGGATAATATTATATGTAAAGGGATAATATTATATCGTAAAGGGTAGAATGGTACTTTACTAATCATAGGTCTGTAATATCAACACTATATATATTGAATGCCAGGTTAACCTACAACAGGTTAACGCAATTTTTCCCACACTTGTACATGGTATCACAGCTTTGGTTTTCCTAAAGAAAAGAAATAAAAAAAAACCTCATTTTTTTTTCCAATCACGTTCTTCTTTTCTTCTTCTCTCATGGATCTTGCGTGTTCTTCCGCTGCGCCATCCACTGCTGCGCCGTCCACGCCACCGCCGACCACCGGCGTCTCATTGCTATCGCCGGCGCACAGCAACGTCGTCCTTCCTTCGTACGGACCGACTTCTTCGCGGACTTGCAGCCTCCTTTCATTGCTGCCTCTGTCTTGCCCAACAATCCCTTCGCCGGATCTTCTTACTCACAGCCCTGGTTTGCCGGAGTATCATCTCCCGCCTCAGCCTCGCGCATGCCTTCCAGGTCTCCGCCCGGTTTTCCGGCCTCAGCCCAGGCCGCCGCAATCAGCGGCGCTATTCGGACACCCTCCTCTATCATGCCTGCGGTTTTTAAACGCTTGGTCGACTTCACCTCCTTCCACGCATATGGTTGGGTTGTCTCATCCACCCTCCGGTTTCAGTCTTCCGACTTTATCCACCCCTAATTTGACGAATCTGGTAACAATTACTCTATCTTCCCCCGAAGATTATTTATTATGGAAAACGCAAATAACTTGCCTATTACTTTCACATCAATTACTTGGTATTGTTGATGGCACTGCTATAATTCCTCCTGCTACTGTTATTATGAGTCTGGTAATATTGTTCCCAATGTTCATTTTTATGAATATTTGCGTGTTGATCAGCAAGTCAAGTCATGGATTTTTGCCACCTTATCACGTGATGTATTTGTGGATGTTATGATTGCATACTTCTGTGGATATTTGGACTAGATTACAATCTAGATTTCATGCTTAGTATGGCCAGATCTATGGAATTAAAGGCCATTTAACTCGGATTAAAAAGACTGCTTCCCAGACAATGGATGGTATTTACGGGAAATTAAGGTGATTGCTGATTCTCTTGCTGCTATTCAGTGTCCTGTGTCGAACCAGGATTTAGTGCAGTATACTCTTTTTGGCCTAGATCGTGATTCTGAGTACGATCATATCGTTACTACCCTCCTGCATTATCCATTCCCCATTAGTTTTGATGATTTGCGTCCCAAGTTGTTACTGCATGAACAAAGATTGCTAAATTCTAAGGATGCATCTGATCCCTCATCCCATCATGCCTTACTTGCCGTCAAATCTACTGGTACTGGTTCAAATTCCTCCTCCCAGAATAATTCTGGAGGGAGAAATCGGGGAAGGAATAACAGAAACAGAGGTGTTAATAATAATCGTGGGGGCAACAATGCTCGAAACAATAATGGTGGGAATGGTGGAAACAATAATAATCGTGGATCTGGAGGAAACAACAACAACAATGGTAATCGGGGACGATCAAATGGGAGTAATACATCAAACAGTAACAATGTTACCTCTACCCCTACTTCCGATATATGTGGTTTGTGTTGGTTTCCAGGTCACCAAGCTGCCTACTGTCCCCAGCGTTTCAATCATAACTTTGTTCCCTCTTCCTCAGAAAGTGTCACTCGAGCCTTAGCTGCATTGTCTGTTGGTGGTGAAGCTAATGACTCAGTCTGGTATCCGGATTCGGGAGCCGCATCTCACATGACTCCTCAGGATGGTACGTTCTCTATTAAAACTCCTTATACTGGGTCTAGTTCTGTTGTAGTTGGTAATGGTACCTTACTCCCAATTAAAAGTACTGGAAATCTAACTTTAAAAACTGCAAGTCGTCCCCTCCGTTTATCATCTGTCTGTCATGTCCCTAATTTAAAACATAATTTATTATCCGTTAGCAAGTTGTATCATGAAAATGATTGTGTTGTGAGTTTTGATAAAAATTCTGTTTATGTTAAGGACCAGATCACGGGGGAAGTTCTGCTTCAGGGAACCAGTAAACAAGGTGTCTACCCTCTACAGCCCAGCATTGTCCCTCCTAACCCTTTCGTTCCTGCTTTTCTAGCCATTAAGGAGTCTGGCGACGTGTGGCATGCTCGTCTGGGTCATACCTCTTCTAACATTATAGGAAAATTATGTTCAAACAATTACGTCACATGTACCTCTAAATTTCATGATGATTGTGTAGGATGTAAGCTAGGAAAAATACATCGTTTACCTTTTGATTCTATTGAACATCTTTCTACATATCCATTATTATATAAAATTCATAGTGATCTTTGGCAATCTCCTGTTTTGTCAAATCAATTATATCAATATTATGTTGTGTTTGTTGATGATTTTTCACGATATTCCTGGATTTATCCTTTACGTCGAAAATCAGAAGCTTATTCTAAATTTCTTATGTTTCAAAAGATGGTTGAAAATCTTTTTAATTGCAAAATTAAAATATTTTAAAGTGATGGAGGAAGGGAATTTGATAATTCTCCTCTTCTTCAACATTTTTCTGACAATGGTATTATTTTTCAAAAATCTTTTCCCCAACCTCCAACTCAAAACGGTGTTGCAGAACGCAAACGTCGTCATATCATTGAAATGGCTCGTACTATGATTGTTCATTCTGACTTTCCTGCTGAATTTTGGGTTGATGCATCATATACTGCCACTTACACAATCAATAGATTACCCAGCTCGGTTTTAGGGGTGTTTCTCCTTTTGAAAAATTATTTCATCGTCCTCCTTCCTATCAATTTTTGAAAATATTTGGATGTGAATGCTTTCCCTTATTTCTGGACTCTAAAAATCACAAACTGCAACCTAAATCTAAAACCTGTGTTTTTATTGGATATGCATTGGAATATAAAGGGTATCGATGTTTTGATCCTACAAACAAGAGAGTCTACACTAGTCGTCATGTCTTGTTTCATGAACATAAATTTCCATATCATGCTTTGGTTGGTCCTGTGTCTCATGAGCCTTACACGTCTCCTAGTGTCTTGTCTGCTGACTGGTCTCCCACAAATGTCACACCTAAGCTGCCTTCGGCTCCTGTACCTCTTTCCGTGTCGACCCACGTGTCCGTTTCCCCTGCGTCGGTATCTCCCTCGCCCAGCTCTGCTGGGCCTCGTGTTTTGTCTTCGGACCCTGTCCTCCCCTCGCCCAGGTCTGCCCAGCACATTGCCTCGCCAGCGCACACTAGTTCCCCCGGCTCGCCAGCGCATACTGGTTCAGCAGCCTCGCCAGCGTCCGCTAGCTCAGTTGCTTTGCCCACTCACCCTTGTGTGTCGTCTCCCCACCCTGCGTTGGCTGGCTCCATCGCTTGCACAGCGTTCGCGACGTCTGCCCACGACCACTCATCGTCGCATGGTCTTGTGTCACCCCCCCCCCCCTCACCCCTCCTCCCTCGTCTTCCGTCGCTAATCATCATCCGATGGTTACGCGCCTAAAAAGTGGTGTGTCTAAGCCTAAAATATTCATGAACTTAAAAACTGATATAACTGAGTCTGAACCTACTAATTTTAAACAAGCATCTAAAGACTCACATTGGCGTCAAGCTATGTTAGATGAATATAATGCTTTGATTAAAAATGACACATGGGAGTTGGTACCTCGCAACTATGATAAGAATTTACTTGGTTGCAAGTGGGTTTACAAGATTAAATATCATTCTGATGGTTCTGTGGAGCGGTTCAAAGCCAGACTTGTTATTTTTGGCAATCATCAGCAGGCAGGTATTGATTACTTTGAAACCTTTAGTCCTGTTGTTAAACCTACTACTGTTCGCTTGGTTCTTACTATTGTTGTTTCTCTTAAATGGTCTATTCGTCAGTTAAATGTCAAAAATGCGTTTCTTCATGGTTTTCTCAATGAAGAGGTTTATATGCGTCAACCTCCTTGTTTTATTCATCCATCTAAACCTACTCATATTTGTCGTCTTCGTAAGTCCATTTATGGTTTGAAACAAGCTCCTAGAGCTTGGTTTTCTCGGTTTAGCAATTCTTTTATCTATTGGTTTCAAGTGCAGCAGTTGTGACACTTCTATGTTTACTCTGAAATATAGTGGTCATCTCATTATTCTTCTCTTATATGTTGATGACATTGTCCTTACTGGTAGTAGTCCTCCTCTTGTTGCCATATTCATTTCTGTTCTTTCTTCTCAGTTTGCTATGAAGGATTTAGGGGATCTTCATTATTTCTTAGGTGTGCAGGTTGTGCGTACTCCCTCTGGTTTATTTTTGTCTCAACATAAGTATGTCTCTGATTTACTACGTAAATTCCATCTTCATACTTTAAACCAGTTACCACTCCTGTTGTCTCTAGAGTAACATTGTCTCTGCTTGATGGAGAACTTCTTGCTGATCCCACAGATTATCGTAGTATGGTTGGTGCATTGCAGTACTTAACTATGACTCGTCCTGATATTGCTTATGCTGTTAATATGGTGTCTCAGTTTGTGCATGCTCCTCGTACTACTCACCTTCATGCTGTGAAAAGAATTTTCAGATATCTGCAGGGCACTCTGGATTATGGATTATATTTATATAGCAGCAATTCTCCTACTGTGGTTATTGCCTATTCTGATGCAGATTGGGCAGGATGTCCTGACACACGGCGTTCTACTACTGGATATGCTGTTTTTCTTGGGAAGAATTTAATTTCCTGGCGTTCTAAAAAGCAACCTACTGTCTCCAAATCCTCCACTAAAGCTGAATACAGGGCAGTTGCCTACACAGCTGCAGAAACTATTTGGCTCAAGCAACTTCTTGCTGACATTGGCCATTTTCTTCGTCGTCCTGTGATTGTCTATTACGACAATGTCTCTGCTACTTATCTCACTGCTAATCCAGTTCATCATGATCGTAGCAAACATATCGATGTTGACTATCACTTTGTTCGAGAATGGTTGCCAAGGGAGGACTTATTGTTCGACATGTTCCTACTCAGTCTCAGGTTGCAGACATTTTTACTAAAGGTCTATCTACTGACTTATTTACTAAACATCGTACCAATCTATCCGTTGTTTCACCCCGTAAAGATTGAGGGGGTGTATTGGATAATATTATATGTAAAGGGATGATATTATATCGTAAAGGGTAGAATGGTACTTTACTAGTCATAGGTCTGTAATATCAACACTATATATATTGAATGCCAGGTTAACCTACAACAGGTTAACACAATTATTCCCACACTTGTACATTTCCCTCTATATTTTTTTTCTCCTCTCACCCACAAAACCCAATCACCTAATCCCTTATCCCTCTCTCCTCCTCTCACCCCTCTTTGATCTCTCCTTTCTCCAACCCCTTTCTTCGATAGCTCCTCTCTTGACCCACCATCAGTCCATCAGTTCACCAACAAAATCACCGACAAATAAGACCACCACCCTTCTTAGATCCCACCAGCCTAGTAACACTGGCGAATTCCCTTCAGATAGTTGTCTTGCCTGTCACCTCGCCAATAGCACCGCCGACATCTTCGGATAATTAGCAAGGCGATTTAAATTGATGCAATTGCGTTTCGTTATCCTGCCATCAGTTAGTTGTTTCATTTCGTTATCCTGCCACCAGGTAGTTGTTTCATTTCGTTTTTTTAGTTTAGTTGCGATTTCAAATCCTTTTTTTTTTTTTTTGTTTTTGTTTTTTTAGTGTTTAGATAGATAGTTAGATGCGATTTCAATTCCTTTTTTAGGATTTAGAATTATAGTTTAGATGTGATTTTATTTTATCGTTTATTTAAGGGTTAGAATTATAGTTTAGATGCGGTTGATTCTTTTAGCTCCTAATTCCTAAATTGTATGAAATTTGTAATTCAGTAATAAATTCTTTTTTAATTTATTGTTGTTTAATATGATATAACTTTTTTCAGATGTTATTTTCTCGTAATGTAGTTTCGGATTTCTTTCATATTACTCACTTTTTTTCTTTCTTTGTTCAGATGTCATTTGTGTTATTGTTGGTGGTTGTTTAATTTATTCTGTTTCATTTTTTAGAATTGTTGAATGTGTGGCAACTGGCAACTGCAGTTGGTACTAGCTTGTATAGCCTATAGCCAGGCTCGCCTTTTTTCTCTGACAAAATACAGGCAAACTAATCCGATTCTAAAGTGAAAATCGGGTCAGTTAACCAATAACTGATCCGATTTCCACCTTAAAATCGAATCAGTAAATGGTTAACTGATGCGATTTTGAACATGATCAGTTAAATTTCGTAAACAACTCTGAGCTCACCTGATCCAGACCAAAATCAGATCTGTATGCCCTTATGACCAGATTAGATGGGATTTTTTCTACTAGTGAATTATACTTCATCCGCTTTGTTTTAAATGAAACGTAGAGCATTAGTACGGGTATATCCTATAGGAGAAGAGAGAGATAAAGAGAGAAAAAAAAGAGGGTCCGTGTGATGTACAGGGATATAGAGAAGCAAGTACCAAATATAATAACGTTTCATTTATCTTGAAACATTCTGAAATGGTAAGTATTCATTTATTTTACACCGGATGAAATATAATAAATTAGTAACTAATTTAGGCGATATTCTGATAATTCATATATTATTACATGATATTTGATGTGTGTAAGTGATAGTTATAGTATTATAAGTTTATTTGGCACAATGCACATATAATTGATAATTGAAAATTCATAAGATAATTGTTATTACCTTGTTTAGCTATAAGCTTTCCCTAGAACTTAGCCCTAGTGTGTGAGGATGTTCACTGGTTCGGGAACGAATTAGAGTGGAACCGGTTAGATTGTTGGATTGGAATCTGAATTTTTTTTGGACCTGAACCGGATTTTTCCAATCTATTTTGATTTTGGACCTGTTGGAACGAAATTTATTTGATTTAAACATATTTTTAAATTAGATAAATTAAAATTTAATAACAATATTCCTAAAGGTACTAAATAGTAGGTTTTAAACTTATGTAACTTTCTACCTTTTAAAATTTTAATGTATAAACTTTTTTTTACTAAAAAAATCAGAAAATCCGGTCTACCGGTCTGGATCGGACCAAGAATCCGAAATCGGGTTTTTCTCTAGACCAAGCATCGGGCTGAGATTTTCGGTCCAGTACAAATTCGGATCCGATCCAGTCGCGATTTCGGTACGACCGTGATCTTTGCACATCCCTACGAGTGTGCATGTGAACTCCCGCATCCAAATGACCTTGGAAGAAGAAATTGGTCACATACATATGTAGCTAGGGCCCCTAAGGGCTCAAAACACCAAGATCAATGCATAAACATCTTTAGAACATCAAAATCACATTAATAAAAAATTTAAATCCTAATTCATACTTTCACCCTAACCCCAGATATGAAACTACTCATGGATTCTAAGCAATTAAATATGAAATCTATGACTAATCTAGGGATAAACATGATTGAGAGATAATTAATCTAATAGAGATAACGATTATAAAACTATAATAAAGGAGATCTAATAATAAGGAAGAACAAGAACAACCATGAAAAGAGGGAATAAAAACTGAAACGTTGAAATAAAATTGGATGAAAAGTCCCTTCGATGTTGTAGGAATCACAAATTATTACCTACGAATCTCAAATCTAGCAACAAGCTTAAAGTTTTTCTCTCTAACATGAACCCTAATAATACGCTCTAATATAGAATAATAATGCATAGAAACTCCACTAATAAAAGAAATCCAATGTTTCAAGGCAAGCCCCGTATTTTTTTTGTTCGCGGATTCGAATGGTATGA
Organism: Beta vulgaris subsp. vulgaris; assembly: GCF_026745355.1. Lineage (NCBI taxonomy): Eukaryota > Viridiplantae > Streptophyta > Magnoliopsida > Caryophyllales > Amaranthaceae > Beta > Beta vulgaris. The sequence continues at coordinate 49,905,998 of NC_079202.1, forward strand.
GCGCACCAAAACCAAGTGCGGGAGTACCATTCTTTCTGGTATGGTCGGACAATTCAATTTAAAATGAGCATAGCTTCTTCATTTTATATCCAAATCAAGCTTATGACCAGTCGTTGGAAAGATATCGAAACGAGATTACACCTCCAACTAAAATTACCTTAATACGATTTGTGGTTTGAAATTTGTGTACATTTGAAGTTTCCCATACAAGATTTTATGGCACTATGTGCTCTTTTGAGCGAGTGGACACGGGGCACGGTGCAAGCACACCATTTCTCAACGCGTGCTCTATTTTCATTGCTTCATTTTGCCAACTTTACAACTCATATCCTTCTTAGGTAGTTCCACCTATATTAAGAATATCGCAAATCAGGGTGAAAGCAAATGTACTATAAATTCGGTCAAAATGACTGAAAATCTAGTAACATATCACTATGATCAAGTAAATGAAATAGAAGGGGAAATGGAGAAGAAGGAAGGAAGAAAAGGGAGACAGAGGATCAAAATGAGCTAAAAGGAGTCCACAAGTGCGTTGAAAACACACTTATCAACCCACGGCGAAGAAAGAGCTCAAAAAAACTAGGAAAAAAACCCGATAAGAGAGATGAAAAGGCGATAAAAAAACAAGGGAACTCGCCGGAGAACCCGCTGGAAACCTAAGCGGCATCGAAACTCCGACGAGTTCCTAGGATTTATTTTGGGGACGAGTTGTTCTGTTTAGAGAAAAGTCAGATAATTGTTTAGAAAGAGAGAGGTAATTTATTATATACAAGAACAATCTTTTGCATTGTTTGTGGAAAATGGAAACCTAAATATCTTACTACTATTTAACCACAACGTAAATGTTCTACAACCTCCGAAAACGAGTTAGGTTTTTTCTATAGTAATTACTGCCTAAATTATGTGCGTCTCACATAATATTTTGCAAATATTTGCAGCTGAAAGTGTGCGGTTTGTGCAACAACCCACATAATAACTAAGTGTAGTAGCGAAGCCATCTAGGGACATTGGTCATGGGGTGCACGTGCACCTTCAAATTAGGATAAATAAAATAAAAATTTTCATGTAAAAATAATGTTGCACCATAGGCACTAGATGTGCGCTTCACACAATTCTTTCGCGCCCACCGCACCAGACAATCCGCTCACCACACACTGGCTCCTCCCCGCGCACTTTATGCAAATTTCAATTTTAAATTTTTTTTATGTGTTTATAATTATGCACCTTGAAATAAAAATCCTGGCTCTCCCAATGACAAAGTGACTTGATGGAGTTGTAATACAAGATAGGAAGTTTGTTGGTCTTGCTTGTTGTGCAACTTTGCTTGCCTGCCTTGGCAAATTTCCCTTTGCTTTTCTATAAGATAATCTAAAAAGTTGGTTTATGCCTCGATCATACTATTTGTCGATCAACTAGGCGAGCTGATTAAGTGTTTTCAATTTCTTTGAAAAAATTGATATACGGATTTTAGCCTTGTGTCTGGTAGGGCGGATTCACCCATGACATTGGGCGGATGATGTTAAATGTGCGTGTTTAAGTTTTCAAGCGTAATGTAGGCTAACACGCTCGTGTCAACTTTGCACGTCCGTGTTGCCTTCATTTCTTCGATGCAATAGCTTATTTCGTAGGATATGTATGTAGTAGTAGGTCAACACGGTAGTGTCGCGTTTCTTTTATCGGTATTGTTATTTTGTGAAGTTATAAATACTCTTTTATTGATTTTATGAGGACACATATAGTTTTATTATATGCACTTTTTATGCTTTTTATATAGAAGTTAGAGAGGGAAACTTGTAGATGTTCATTGTTCTAAGACTCTACCTTTCTTCCATTATTTCATATATTTATTTTCTTCTTATTTTCAGTTTGTTTCCTATTATGAAGATTAACTATTGATCTCTAATTTGTTTGTTTATTTTAATTATATGCTTGAGTACTTCTTTCATTTATGATTAAATTGAACCCTAGTATGAATTACTTCATGATTATGCTTTTAAATTCTCAAATTAATTGTTTAATTATTCTTTCTTAATTGATTGTGTATATTCCAATACTAGATTAAGGATAATTAGTATTGTTCTTAATTCATTGTCTTGGTCACAACGGAAGGTAGGATTTAACGAATTTGGGTATTTCAATTAAGGACATGAAATTTTTCCATGGGATTAGGTAGAATGGATTATTAGGAAGTTAAGTATTGTGTTTAATGTCTTTAATTTGCATGGTTCCATGGAAGTAGGCTTGATTGCATATTAGGGAAGTCGTAGATACTCGAGAGAGGTTTATGGAATTTATTAGGGTGTGTCTTTTCTTGTGAATTGAACATTTGATTAATTGGTTTGGGATAGGAATTATTTAGTATTACTTTATGTTAGTGGGGATACTTAAGTCTAGAGTTTTTCTCAATCATATATTGATTAGTATAGTTGATTCAACCATCATCGATATCAACCTCCTTTAGTCTTATTATCATTTAAGGGCTAATCAAGTAATCATAGAATAACTTTCTATCACTGAGATTGACCCTAACTTACCCTACTATATTATTAGGAGGATTAGTTAGATTGTTTATTTTTATTAGGTGTGGGTCACGCCTATCATATTTGAAGGATACCCCCAATTCTCTTTTTGTTAGTTGATACTTTCCTCTGTTTCAAAATACTTGACACACTTTTTCAGACACACTTGCTAACTCCTAACTTTAACAATTAATATCTCTAATTCCTACTTGTATAAATTATAAAAAGTTGATATTTTAATAATATATATTTAGACGATTCTAACAAGATGCTATATGATTACATTTTTCGGCACGTAAAAATCATAAAATATGGTCAAAAAAGAGTATGTGAATAGTGTAAAAGTCAAAACTATTATCTCTTTTAAAACGGAGGAAACATAATATATCTTCAGTTCGAAGCGGAACATCATTTGCTGATTTTTATATTAGAGCATGAGTAATGGGGTTGGTTTTGGTTGGTCAAGCAAAAAGTAAAGCTAGCTTTACTTAGTTTTACTATTGGAGCAAGTGGCTCTTGGAGTTGGTTGGTCTGAAATGCTAGACCAACTATGCCTTGGATGGTGTGCACAGCAACAAATGGGGTGATGCCATATGTATCAATATTGCTTTATTGTTGCTTTTTTTTTACAACATTGCTTTTTTGTTTTAAAGTGAATAAAATCATCTTACAATTTTTTTTTAAAAAAAATTACATTACAACTATAAAAAAAATTATCTATAAATTGAGCCTAAATTTGATAAATTTTACCATATTTTTTCACAACCTACTTTTCTTTCTAATAACTTTCTCCTATTTAAAATTATTCAAAATGTATATAAATTAATTAATATATCACTAATTAAAACATGAATAAAAATTATCTACTCTATATAAGAATAAGAATATTTTGGATAGAAAGAGAGTATATAATGGAGTATGCAAAATATCCACGTTTAGAAATGACCTTTACACATCTCCTATGCCATGAGCCCAACGCTTTGTAAGAACATTTTGTAATTAACATTTTGTATATAGAGGAGTCCACCCCATTGTTGTAAATAATATGATGCAAGGGCCCAACGCTTAAAGTCACTATTAGTTCCAAAGTAAGGTTAGTCATCGTAGGTAAGCTGCCTCAACCTACATCGAATTCTCCACTTCTTGCAGGTCATCTCCACACTCAAATGAAGTTCACAATCCCTGCTTTGGGAATATGTGTAAAACGAGGATATTTTGCTCATGGCATAGGAGATGTGTATCATCTAGGACAGTCATTCCTAGTTTTACCCATTGTGCGAAAAAAAAAAATAAGTTGGTGGAAAGTTAGTGGGATGTGAGGTGTAAGAAGGAGGAAAGGAGAGAGAAAGGAAAAAAAAAACTCAAAGACCAACCAATACCAACCAACCCACTGCTCATGCTCTTACAAATGAAGAAGCCCTATGTGATATTTACCTGTTGACGAATTAACATAGAGAAGGGATTTCACAAGAAGACCTTTACTTAATTAGTCTACCATAATAAAATCATCATTTCATCACACGGTTTAAACTTCTTTATAGGAATTTAAACACCTTGAATGTTGCTAATAATGATCAAATTAGAGAATTCTTTAACCCATATCGAAGACTCCAACGCAAGACATAAGCATATTACTACTAATCATCATATCTTGGAAAAGCGGATTTACCCAAAACAAGCAAAGAAATTATTTAAAAGTGAACCACTATCCCCTAAAAGAAAGAAAATACCAATTTACCATCCAAAAAGGTCAAGTCCAGAGACAAAAACAGATGCTTCTCGAGAATCAACTAAACAGCAACATGCAAGGATAGGATGGGATGGGATGGGATGGGATGGGATGGGATGGGGGAATGGGGTCATCTTCAAAGTTGGGAGCATTCGGTGCACCATTCCATCTTAAATGTCCCATCTCAAGCTCTCTTGTTCACCCGCTAATCTCCCACTTGAATAAATGTTTAAAATATCACGATCCGATCCTATAGTAAAAAAATCGTAAAGTAATTTCACATATTATATTTTTTTTATTAGATTTTGGTTGCATGTTACTTAAATCTTATATTATTGAAAAACTGTACCATTTTTAATGAAATAAGTCATTGTTAATTTGTGTAAATTTTTAACATAAGTTTCTCACCATTTCTAGCACAATTATCTCCATTTTACGGAATTGTAGGATCTTACGATCCTACGATCCGATCCCACCGATTTGATCATACCATCCCCTATGATCCAAAATAGGATTTCGATCCTGATAACATTGGTACTACTCCTTCCATCTTAAAATTCTTGTTTTTATTTTGGGAGTCAAACTTTAAAATTTTTGATCAAATATTTTCATTAATGTATACAAAAAAACACACTCATATAATATAATATCTTGTTAGATTCACCTTGATGTGTACATTCATAATATTAACCTTTTAGATTTTATACTAATGTGAAATTGAAAATATCATATGTCAAATGTACGTTTTGGAGATTGTGCGAACTATATTTTGGGACGTAGGAAGTAATTACTAACAATGTTGTCAAAATAAGAAATTCTAAACATGAAACTAGAGCTCATGAATAGGCTACTTAGCCTAATGGACATATGGATAAACTCTTGTAAAATGGAGTCTGTTCACAATGTGAATTAAATCTGCATTCATCATCAATCATCTTCATTCTCATTAAGCTCTTATTCAATCTCAAAAACGGTTGTTACATGTGTTTTTCTCTCTCTACCTACATAATCACCACACCCTATATATATAGTAGTTTGCACTAAAACCTAGGAGGATTTGCCCCCACTCATAGACTGACATCTAGCAATATAATAAGACAAAAGTTCTCTATGACACTCAGTACATTAATTCAGAATTCAACAATTGGACTAACAAACTAAAAAATAGATGAGCTTAGCATATTGGGTTGTGATGGACTTGGTATCTTCAATACTCCCCCTCAATATGAGAGTGAAGAGTTATTATGAACTCCCATCTCGTGAAGTAAAGCTTGATGTTGAGAGACTAGTAATCACTTGGTGAAGATGTCTGTAAGATGGTTGTTTGAAGAGAGATAAGTGGGAGAGGTCACACCTTGTCCCTAACGAAATGACAATCAATGTCACCGTGTTTAGTTTTCTCATGATGTGTGGGTTTGGCTGTAATGGCCAATGCAGCCTGATTATCATAGCAAATAGGTGTGCCACTGGAGTGATTGATTCCTTGATTATCCTTAAGCAACTGTCTCAGCCACATATATAACTCACATACAGTAAGTGCCATGGACGTGTACCAGGCTTCTGCATTACTTCGAGCTACAACATATTATCTTTTTGCCTTCCATGAGATAGGAGAACTTACTTCGAGCTATGGATGTGTACCAGGCTTCTGCATTACTTCGAGCTACAACATATTATCTTTTTGCCTTCCATGAGATAGGATAACTTCCTAGCAAAGCAAAAAAAATCCAAAAGGTCTTCTGGTGACAAGGCATCTTGCCGAGTCACTGTCTTAGAAGGTTGTGAGCTCGACATTTGTTTGACTTGCAAGAAGAATTTGCTGCCGAGATCCAGCTACGTATCTTAAGACTCTTATCCCTGCCTGGAAATGCATATATGTAGGGTGGTGCATGAATTGACTAAGGCCTGGACAGTGTAATCTATATCTGGCCTTGTGATGGTCAAACATATAACTTGCCTATAAGTTTCTAGTATAGCTCAAGGCTGCTCATAGGCTCACCTATATCATTGGTGATTTTCATATGTGACTCCATGTGAAGTTAAAGAGGTCTGCAAGTCACCAACTTATACTCCTTTAAGAAATCCTTTATGTACTTCCTTTGAGACAAATCATGCCTTAACTGCTTCTATCTGCCTCTATGCCAAGAAAATATCTCAACTCTCCCATGTCCTTCATATGAAATATAGTATATAAGAACTCTTTGACTTCCTGTATATCTTAGAAGATCAGTGCCTGCTAGGAGCAAGTCATCCACATAAATCAAGATTTTAGCGAGTCTGCCTTGAGTGACTTTAATGAACAGAGAATAGTCACATTTAGAGAACCATTGTCTGGGTGCCTGTTTAAGACCATATAAGGATTTTGTTAATTTACACACTTTAGCAATCTTAAAATGGTATGCCAAAGACTCCCCTAAGACACAACATGCATTCTATCTCCTTGTTTACTGTATCCGGCCTGGTGGCAATGTGATGTAACTTTTTTTTGAAGATCACAATGCAAAAAAGCATTTTTTTTTACATCCATTTGATGTACATGCCACTTACACGAAGATGCAACAACTAATAATGATCTCATATAGTCCCATCTTTGGCACAAGCGAATAGGCTTCTTCATAATCCTGGCCATTCTTCTATTTATTTCCAAGCACAACTAATCTTGATTTGTGTCTATCAATGTTGCCATCAGGATTGTACTTAATACTATGGAGCCATTTGCAACCAATTAGGGTGTTTCCAGGAGAAAGGTCAGTAATTTCTCTTCCCCATTCATAGCTTTTACCAACTTGCCTTGGATATAACTTCTTTGAAGCTTTTTGGTTCTGTGTGTTTGAACCATGAAACAGGTATAAGTTGATGTCACAGTAGTATCAGTGACATTGTGGATTTTTTTGGGGTAGGCTAGGTTTCTAACATGATAAACTTTCATCCATAATGGACTTTTGTCAGTTCTCTCAAATCTTCTCACAGGTGGAGCAGAATCCACCTGTGTGTGATTTAGGTTTGGCACTGCAGTTTCTACAGTGTCATTAATGTGCATAGGTTCAATTTCTTCTTCAACAGGATATTCATCATTGCAACATGAATCATGGATAGTAAAGTTAGGATCATGCAAAGTTTGGGCTTCTTTTGAGAAATTTTATGAAGCAATCTGTAGGAATTCTGTCTCATAGATCAATTTCACTTTGATTGAGACAAATAGTTTGTTTTTTTTCAAGGTTTAGGAGTTTTTATCCTCTTTGAGTTTGAGGATATCCTAGGAATACACAAGGTAAGACTCTAGTTTAAGTTTGTCATAATCATTACTAACATAATTGGCCATAACCAAACAACTTAAACATTTCATATGATTATAGTCAGGTTGAGCTTTATGGAGTACCTCATATGGTGTCTTGTTTCCCAGCAAGTGAATGGGCAGCCTATTCATGATATAGATAGCAACCCGAACACACTCACTTCGATATGGTGGCAACCTAGCTTGAAATCTCAGAACTCTAGCCATTTCAAGAAGGTTTATATGCTCCATTCTGCCTGCCATTTTGTTAAGGAGTGTTAACATATGATGTTTTGTATTCCAAATTCAGTCTAATAAGGCCTGCAATGCCTATCATCAAACTCATTTGCATTGTCAGACCTAACCACCTTGACTTGCTTGTCAAATTGTGTCTTTGCCATGCTGATGAACCCTTTGATTACGTTATGAAAGTTTGTTTTTTCCTTCAACAAGTGAACCCAGATGACTTTAGTATGATCATCCACTAGAGTGAGAAAATATTTGTGATTTCCTTTAGTTGGAACTCTATATGGTCCCCAAATGTCAGTATGAATCAATTCAAAGGGTTCTTTTAGTCTTGAGTTGCTCAGTTTGTATGGAAGTTTGGTGATTCTGGCAATAGGACATGTGATGCAAATTTCCTAGTCAACTTTGTTAAACCCATCAGACCTGCTAGTCTTCATATTTTTCCAAAGGTGCATGCCCCGGCCTTCGGTGCCATAAAGTTGTTTTTCCCACATTCTAAGGCTTTGTGATGGTTTCTGGCACTTTGACATGAAACTGAGCACTCATAGCCTTGCTTTCAGACTTCTTTAATACCATTAGGTCACACATATTACCATGTTTCATGCTTTTTACCATCTGTTGAATTGTCTCATTCACCAAATAATACAATCCATCCATTGACTTATTCCCAGACCTCTTACAACTCCAGTTTTGCGTTCTTAGATCACATAGTGACCTGGGTAGAAGTTTACAGTATGATCTCCATCTTCAGTGAGTTTTTTTAACTGAGAAGAGGTTATGTTTAAAGGTAGGGACATGATGTGCTTTCTCCAAGGTAATATACCATTTTCCATTTCAACTACTCCAAAGTGAGTAATTGTATAGGTTTCACCAGTTGGGAGTTTGATTCTTGGTTGATTCTTGGTAGTACTTGCTCACTCTAGAACTTTTCATATCCTGTCATATGGTTTGATGCTCTGGAGTTAATGATCCAAGCATACTCAGGGTGCGTTCTGTTCAACTTAAAAAATTAAGTTTCAGGTCCAATAAGTTCAGATAAGTTCAGATAAGTTCAGATAAGTTGCAATAAGGTCTAATAAGTGCAATAAGTTCCAATAAGGTCTAATAAGGTCCAATAAGTTCCAATCAGGTGCAATAAGTTCCAATCAGGTGCAATAAGTTCCAAACAGGTCTAATAAGGTTCAATAAGTTCCAATCAGGTCTAATAAGGTCCAAATAGTCAATGTTTAATAAACATTTGTATTATTGTCCACTATTTTGTTATTCATAATTTCATATCACTATTAGCGGATTATGTTATTATTAGAATTATAATTAAAGTACCACAATGATTATATAATATTATACTTGTATTAGTGTCTATTATTTTATTATTTATTTGTATTATGTCTATTATTTTATTATTTATTTGTATTATGTCTATTATTTTATTATTCATATTACTATTAGCTGATTATGTTATTATTAGAATTTTTTATTAAAGTACCACAATGTATAGTATTATACTTGTATTATTGTCTATTATTTTATTATTCATATTGCTATTGAATAATATTATAATCATGGTCAAATAATTAAGGTTAACAATAATAATAATAATAATAATAATAATAATAATAATTACATATAATAATAATAATAATTACATAATAATAATTAAGGTTAACAATAATTATAATCATGGTCAAATAATTAAGGTTAATAATAATAATAATAATAATAATAATAATAATAATAATAATAATTATTATTATTATTATTATTATTATTATTATTATAATTACATAATAATAATTAAGGTTAACAATAATAATAATGATTATTAATTTTTTGATTTTCTACTAGTGTTTTATAAAATTAAAACAACACTATTAGATATATTAGTGATTAAAGTTATGTATAGGCAAATATATAAATAGTAATTTTTTTGTTAAATTAATTATCATAAGAGATAATTAATAATCATTATTTTTAAAGGACGAATTATAATAATAATTATTCCATAAAAAATTTTGAGGGTAGTATTTACGTTAGTGGTAATATTTATGTTATTCATGGTCAATGTTTTTGTCTAATAAGGTCAAATAAGTTTCAATCAGGTTCAATAAGGTCTAATAAGTTTCAATCAGGTCCAATAAGGTCTAATAAGTTTCAATCAGGGTCAATAAGTTCCAATAAGATCCAATAAGGTCAATCAGGTTCAATCAGGTCCAATAAGTTCCAATCAGGTTCAATCAGGTCCAATAAGTTGAATCAGGTGCAATCAGGTCCAATCAGGTTTAATAAGTTCCAATAAGTTCAGTTCAGGTTCAATAAGTTCAGTTCAGATAAGTTCCAATAAGTTCAGGTCCAATAAGTTGAATAGAACGCACCCTCAATCATCTCATCTTGACAATAGTATACCATGCTAGAGTAACTCAAATCCATACCTTCATCATAATTATAAGTATTTCCACCTTTAGAAGGTGGAGGCAGCAACTTCATGTATCAGTTGTTTAAGTTGTTGAGGTGTAATCATACCAGTATTGTTGTTGCTTCTAGTGTTGGAGCTTGATTCACTCTTATTGTTTGCATACCCAGCAAACTGCCATCCTCCACCTCTACTGAACCTTCCACCTTGGTTCTATCTTCCTGCTCTACCTCCTCTGAAGGTTGTTCCACCTCTTCCTTTTCCTTTTGGATCAAATTGACTCCTTGGATGAGTGCTTGGATAACCAACAATTGTCCAGCACTTTTCCTTTACATGACCTATCTTGCCACAGGCTGTGCACACAGGTACTTAATTACGTACTCTTGCTAAACATAGCAAGTGTCTTAGGTCTTTCTTTCATACTCCTGAACACCTCCTTCTGCATTTCCTCTTGTTAAAGCATGTTGCAAGCTACTACAATTGTAGGCAAGCTCATCATCATGAGCATTTGACTTCTCTGAAGAGTGTAACACTCATCTACACCATTTAAAAACTAAAACATCATGTGCACATCTTCTTGTTTTCTCAAGGAACCCACATATGCTCTTATTTCTTCACTGAGATTGGTTACGGGTGGAATAGAGTTTAGTGATAGGCATGTCGCACACCGAACAAAAATAAATAACCTAACTATGTAGTAGGGTAAATCATGGTCGATCCTACAGAGAGAAAGTTGTTTTATTAGCCCTTATGTAATGGTATGACTAAAGGATTTTAATATCGATGATGGTCAAATAAACTATACTAAACAATATATAAATAGAAGAATCTATAGTTAAGTAACCCACTAGCATGAATTAATACAATCATAATTTCTACCCAAAACTAATCAATTAAATGTTCACAAGGAAAAGTTCACCCTATAAATACCATAAACCTCTCCCGAGTATCTATGGCTCCCTTAATAAGCACTCAAGCCTACTCCTGTGGAATCATGCAAATTAAAGACATTGAATGCGGCACTCTAACTTCCTAACAATCCATTCTTCCTACTCCCATGGAGAATCTCATGTCCTTAATTGAAATACCCAAATTCGTCAAAATCCAACTCCCGTTGTGATTAAGACAATGAAATAATAACACTACTAATTATCCCGGCCTAATCTAGTATTGGAGTATGTACAATCAATTAAGCATGAACAAATAAACAACTAATTTGGGGAATTAAAGAAATAACATACCATGAATTAATTCATACTAGGGTTCAACTGAACCATAGATAAAAGAACTACTCAAGCATAATTGAAATAGATAAATAAGTTAGAGAAGAATAATTAAAATTCATAATAGAAAACAAAGGAAAAGTAGGAGAAAATCAATACTTGAATTAATGGAAGAAAGGTAGAGTCTTGGAGAATAATGAAGATCTACAAGCTTCTCTCTCTAACTTCTCTCTAGAAACCCTGAAAAGTGTATACAATAAACTATCTCCCATCATTAATAAAATAAAAGAGTATTTATAACTTCCGAAAATAATAAAATCGACTTCACAAAACGCGTCATGGAGCAGACTAACAAGGACGTGCGTGTCAATAATGACACAGACGTGTTGGCCTGTAACCATAAAATGTAATAAAGAAAAATAAGGTGTTGCCTTGAAGAAATCAGAGCGACACGGACATATCAAAAGTGACACGGACGTGTTGTCCTGTAATCGTCAGATTCCCCAACTCAATTTCGAACAGATATAACTTTTGATACGGAGCTTTATTTGGCGCATGTAATATATCGTTCGAAAGATATTCATATTTAGTTTCCAACCCAATTAAAATCACATCATTATCATTTTTGTATCATAAGTTATGGGTATAATGGTGCAAAGTTGTCATATTTTGCACAAGTACATGAAGTCATTTGTATCTTCTTCAATTTCAATCTGTTTTTGAGCAATCATTTTGATGGTAATACAAGTGTCTTAATCATCATATCCTTAAAAAGGAGTCCAAAGTACCTGAAATTATTTCAAAATACCAAACAACCCATGAAAGCAAGGTAGCTTATAAAAAAGGACCTAAATATGCATAAATGCAATGTAAATGTTCTAATGCTACATGAAAATGCATCCTAATATGCAAGGATGTTAAAATATGTATTTATCATTCCAATTCCTCTCATATACCTCTCATCTCAATGTAGTATTCAACTATTGATCTTCCATTTCGCCTAGCTTCATACAAGCTTTTCTTCAATCTATATTTTCTAGTTCCATTTGTAATAGTGATTTGCTCCAACTGTCTCAACATTTGACATGCTTCATTTTTTAACATGATAGACTTTTTTACAGGTTCATTAACATTTGCTAGGATCCAAGAGATGACCATATTTTTTGCATGTGTCCCATGCATCTTGCTTTACTTTATCACATTAATCCCTCTTTACCAAGCCATAACAAATCCTAACTTTCTTTTTGAAGCTAGGAATATTTCCATGAATCTCTTACATGACCTTTAATTTGAGAGGCGCGACCTCGTATTCCATAATGACTTGCAATATCGAGGAACCTTTGAATAAAAATAGGAACGGTGATCAATCTAATTCCCAAAAAAAGCCATGGCACACTCACCATGTAGCCCAACTTTTGATTGTCCAACTTTAGACGTGCACCAGTTTAAAGTTTATCATTATCCCCGTTACACTCTACAGGATTTACCAATTATTACTTGTTATGACACACAGGCAATACAGATACATATAATCAAACATTCACAACTTAATTCCTTTTTATCTTGGGATTAAATAAGTAATCATACAACTTACGACCCAAGAGTAATTCCTTCTTATTTGTTGAACCTAGCCAACAACTAACTTATCTTTCAAAGGAATAAATTATCAACTTACCAAATAAGGCCCACAATCCTCATAGAGTAGTGAAAATAATAATATAAGAGTACACATGATTTAAACATGATCCAACTCAATAAATATATTAATTCCTCCATGTGAACTAATAAATAAAGTTCCCGACCAACATGCTTGCATCAATATTCCATACAAACATGATATTCGACTCATAATTAAATTTCATATTTAACATGTTTGCACACAGGCATAAAACATGTAAAATCCAATCATAATAGAAATCATATATGAACTTACAATGTTCCTATACATGATACTACAACTTTTCCTTCCTAAAAATAAAATCATGATACTACATCACACAACACATATGTATGTACGTACCTTGTGTAGACAAATTGGTAGGCCATCTTTAACACTTTAAAAATCGCCTACTGAGTAATCTCCGCCTAAACCAACCAATAGAATTTAAAATTAATAATCGAAATAAATTCCAGCAACTTTAGAATACTTTAAATCCCCTTTAAAAATATTTAAAAGTTGTTTTTATCATTAAAACCTCAATTACTTATATTACCAGCATGATACTATTAAACTAGTCATTGAAATTCATAAAACTTCATTAATAAAAAAAATCTTTCTAAAATTCCACCAACTTATAAATTATTAAAACTCCTTTTAGACATACTCAAACATGCTTAATTCATAAGTTAAATCAATTTCATATTTTATAACATGCTACTATGATTTTCCAATCTTTAACACCCTAAAAATTCATGCTTTGATACTTAAAAACCCAATCTAAATATGATGATAATCAAATCTGAATTTTTATTCTTTCAATACATGATTTATATAATCATAGATTCATCATTAAAACATTAAATTAAATCTTCTAATCATAATTAGTACTTAAACAAAACATAAAAAGATAATCTTTAATCAAAACTTGAGGAAGAAGAAAAGAATTAAACCAACACAATCAAAGAAAACAAGTAAGAGGTCACCGACCTAGGAAGGACAGCAGCGACGGCAGCACAATCGGCGGTGGTGGTGATGATTGTGGTGTTGTGACGTTTCTTGGTGAAGAAGAAAGTGTTTCTTGAAGAAGGAGAAGAAAAGAAATCACGTGGAAGAGGAGAGAGAGAGAGTAGGGCGCCGATTTGGGGTGTGTGAGGAGAGAGAAAGATTGTGTGGGTAAAATTTGAGTTTAAGGTATTTATACGTATGTTTTCCTTTTGGGATTAGAAAAAGGCAATTGGGTTTCAATAGATTTTAATGATGAATAGATTGATGATTTAAAACTCCTAAAATCAATATAAGTCTTTGTTATTTTCCTAGGAACACTACAAGAGGGGGGTGAATTGTAGGTGTAGAAATAAACGTAACTTTTTGC